>NC_056748.1:69227716-69527716 GCF_019279795.1 Protopterus annectens | reverse complement strand
ATTTTCTGGCTTTGTGTCTCTATATACATAAGATGTTGTAGTCACTGGGTGTAGCACTTTCAATGATCAATGCTAGTTTTGTCTTCTTTTCACAGACTACTATATCTGTTTTTCTTGCATCTTTTTTCAACTGTTGGTAAGGGGTGATCCCATGTGATATAAACATCATCATTTTCTATAATGCTTTATGGCTCATGTTTCCAGTGTTTTTCAGCTACTTCAGTACTACAGTGTTTGCACAATTCCCAATGCAACAGTCTTGCAACATTATTATGTACAGCCTTTCTGCCATTAGTATATCATAACCAGCAACAAGCTATGTGACTGTTTCCATTTATGTTTTACAAAACCTACATTTGTTTGTTTCTCCCACATGTTCAATGGACTTTGTAAACCAATGTGTAAGTAGTATCTTGGGCTGCCAATATTAACCTTTTGTCTTTTGGTTTAAATTCATCTCTTCTTGATCATTGCTGTGTTAGATCCTAATCAACATGAGGATGTTCCTAGAGTTTTCTATGCTTGCTACTGTATTTATGCATTTTCCACATTTCTTCTCTTCTCATCTGATCCTTCGCCTTATACTCTTTCATTTTTTGGTACATTCAGTTGCTTCCCGACTTTTATCTACTTCTGGTTTGATTTCCATTCCTGTTTGACACCAATATGCTTCTGCTAAACTAAGCATGGAGATCATCTTCGACTTATTCTCCTCATGTTTTAAAACTTTCACTACGTTTGGGTGTTGTGAGGTAAGCAGATATGTATGCAGTCCCACGACTGCAGATCTATACAAGTAATCAATTTCAAGCAGGCCCATACCTCCTTCAGAACAGGGAATATATAGTCTTGGTATACACTGATTTTTATAAGTCATTTGATGAGCATGAAGCATCCTTCTTGTTTTCCTGTCCTGTCTCATTATAGGTGGCTCCATTAACAACAAGCTCTGCACATAATTGTGTACTTCCTTTGAAGTTGTGGACGTAGTTTAAGAATGCCTTGTGGCTGTCCTTGCCCTGGAATGCCAGATTAACCTCAGATTTGGCTTTAGTAGACTTTATTTGTCCTTTTGGTTGTTTGTTTTGTCTAGTAAGAACACTTTTACTCTGCTGGGTGCTTCACCACATAATTTTTTTATAGTTTTCTTCCTTCTGTTATACAGTCTATTGATGATGTGAGTCCATCAAGGTGGCTTGTTTTTTGAGCTAGTTCTGTGCTTATTCCTGGTTAAACAACTGCCACTGTGCAGATAACATGCTTGTACAGAGTTTCAGTAAACAGTAATGCATAGGCAGCAGTGTTCTCAGAGTTTAGGGGTAGGCTTGGCATTTTGCTAGGTTTTTACCTAATAGTAGGAAGTTAGCTTTAGAGTTATTTCTCAACATTCTAAGGTTAGCTTGGAATACAAGTGAATACAAGTTTTATTTTTATTTCAAAGGAGACCATTTTGTTGTCTGTCCTTACCAGACAGGACTATACACTAGGGGGAATGCAGCATTATCCCATATTAATGAGATTATATCCAGTATATTTGTGCCCCTGGTTGGTGTACTGGCAATCTGGTTCAGACAATGTTTGTGTTTACAAGGTCCAGGAATCTCTGTGTCTGCACCTTTGGTATCATATATCATAATTAAAGTCATCTACGAATATGGTATTTGGTTAATGGTCAGCATCTCCAGTAAGCTTAAATACATGCTAGGGGTTTCCTGGGACATAGAGGGGGGACTTGTAACTTGCAGGGAAGTGGTATGGGATTTTGCCAATGGTGATTTGAACATGGAGAAGCTCAAGTACATCCTCCTGTTTCAGCAGTCTTGTGGTATAGTTATTTTTGATGTAAATTGAGACACCTTCACCTTTAGTCCCTGCCTGTGTAGCAACTTGTCTAAATGTGTGGAAGGCATTACAGTCTTGCACTGCTGGGATGGTCGCCCTGGATTTAAAGGATGTCTTAGGAATTGCATAGACATCAGCATTCTCTAGGGTGAGGATAACTTGCAGGGAATGGAGTTTCTTGTTTAGGCTCCTGGCACTGAGCAGTAAAACCTTTAGAGATGTTCTTGGTTTTGATTTGCTATGTCTGAAGGATTGCCAGGTTGGCATTGCCTAAAAAGGCACTATGGGGAAGGACAACATTTTATCCAATATTCAAAAGCATGGAGGGAAGAGGTGCAAATCATCCCTGGTAAAGCAGTGCTGTCTGCTGTCTCCTTCCATGACAAATACTGCACTCCACTAGGACGACACCAGAAGCTAAGCCCCTTATTAAAGTTAGTCATTTTCTGTTCATATTGTACATTATCATTGGAGAAGGTAGAACTCTGATCAGTAATAGGCTCATACTAGCCCGGGATACATATTGTGAGTTGTCCATCATGTCTCTCTTCATACAGCCTAGTGAGGTACATATCAGGTAATTTACACCCACATGAGCTATAACTGAGTTACCCAGGTAATTATGGTCCAGTGATGTGAGTGTATGCACAATCTGGTGAATCCTGGCCCGCGATAAGCAACTGACCTTGACTTTCTCATTACTCCACTTGGTGAGATGGACATCAGTGTGTCTCACAATGGAGTCTCCAATGACCAGAATGTTGGTCTGTGTGATGGCATGCCTTATGAGCTTTGACGTGGCTTCTTTGACTTGGTATGGGTGTTGTTTTGAAAGAGTGTACTTGGGTCTGCTGAAGGCATTTGTGCTTCATCTAGGAGGATATTGGGGTTTAGGAAGGATACATTTAAATGCCTCAGCAGAAGTGGATCTATGTGTCCAGTTCATGTTTTCTGTGGAAGGTGCAGTGTGTGCACTACTGACGACCTGATTGTCATTAGGATTGCTTTCACATGAGCACTTTACCTCCAGTGACATTGTGTAAATACATCTCTGACATACCTTATCAGTTTGTTTGAGAATTAGCTGGTTGTCAATGAACATGAGGCAATTTCTACATTGCCTTGTGATGCCTATTATCCACCAAGCCGGCAATGGAGACAGTGGGAAGTTCATATCCGTGGCAGAAGGCCCTTTCTTTTATTGATCAGACAGTTGCTGAAAATATATAAAGTCAGGAGTATCTAGTTTGCAACTTGTAAGCAATGTTTGTCACTGCTCAAACTTAAATGCCAACTCAAGGTGCCTGCATCTATGCAGGGCACTGTCAAACACTTCAGGGAAACTACTGTAGCAGACCCTGTCAATTTATGGATGAAGTATTTTGGGAGATACTCTTAAGTTAGGTTAGACAGTAGCTAATCAAACAGTACTTACTGAATTGAAATAAAATTAGCTTGTCAAGAATGATGAGTATTAGGGATTCACCTAATTGGCTACTACTAGTTCTGGTCTCAACACAGCTTCACACTGTTGGGATTCAATGTCCCTTTTCTTCTTCTCTCACAAGAGGCAAAACAGTAACACTAATCCCAAGATAAGAGGCAGGCAACACACTATTTGGTTATCAGCAGTCTTGTCCCAGATTATCCAGGCATCTGTAGGCTTGTAGCCCCTTTTCCTGGTAAATGCTATGAATAGCAACCAAACCAATTAGGAAGGTGAATGCAGGCATCTGTAGGATTGTTGTAGTCTTTTCCTGGTAGATACCTTGAACAGCAACCAGACCAATCAGGATGATCCAACAAAGACACTCACTGCCCAGTCACAGACATTTAGGAATCTATGACTCTGTTCTCCTGTTCTTACCAGGAGTGAAACAGTAGCACAAATTCCAACCTGGCTTCTATGAATCAGTTATCAGGCTTTCCAGAAATAAGTAGTCTACAGGAAATAGTGTCCCTATGCTCATTCTTCAACTAGGAGCAAAACAGAAGCATTAATCCCAAGATGACTACTGAGGAGTAGAATATTCTCTGGTGATTGGTGGTCTTGGACCACATGTTACAGATTTTAATGGCAAGACAGAAAAAAAATGGGTTAACATCCTAAGAGTTGCAGCATGCACTAAGTAGGTAGAAAGATATGAAAGACAGTAACTCGAGTTTTAGCAGTTTAATACTAATTTTAATTTAGCAAGATGGACTGGATAGGGGGGTGGGCATTCAGTATTTTAGCTCTATGGAATATGGTGGGGTGACAAATACATTAAAATTGCTTAAGTGGGAGTGACTTCACAAAATGATAAGTTTGTGCTTACTGACAATAGTCAATGAAAGAGAAGAGGGAAAAAATTATGGGTTGGGAGGGTGGCCTAATGGTTAAGGTGTTTGCCTTACAAACACAAGGTGCAGGGTTTGAGTCTCACAAGGGATAATTGGCTAGGCTTAAAATGGCTTGCAAGGGCAGTTAGCTTAGTACTACCCTATGAACCTATGTGGTCAAATTAACATGTGGGCAGGCAACTACAGAAACACAACAAAACCAAGCTGGAAAAGTGGAGAAAAAACTAATTTTCATGGAACTCACAAAAGATGCAGTTTTGCTATCTTTCCTAATTTTAATATGCAACAGAAAACAGAATGCAATTAAAACATAGTGTAATGAAAATACAGCACAATATACAAAATAGAAGAACGCAATAAAGCAATACAAAAACAGGAAAGCAATGTAAGGAAAAATAAAAAAGAAGTTATGTACTCACCATAACGTTCCATGTTTGTAGTCCATCTTACCATTCATTCTTACTGATGGGATTGGAGTTGATCCTTGGCTCTGACTCGGCCTATTTACAAGCTCAAAGTCTTCTAGTTGGCTGGTGGCTAGGTAGGTATCCCATGGTGCACCAGTACAATCCCCAGATCTTGTTTGCTGCTAACTAGGAGAAATAATAACAAACATACAGAAAGAAGCCAATAATAAAATGTCTCCAGAGAATGATGATAACCACATTTTTCTGTCTCCAGATACTTCCAGGGTGGGGGTAGGAGGGTGGGTTCGTAAGAATGAAGGGCGAGATGGACTACAAACATGGAATGTTATGGTGAGTACATAAATTCTTTATGTTCTGTAGTCCTATCTCACCTTCATTCTTACTGATGGGACAGTGTCCCTAGCACCTTATTCTTGGGTGGCTCAAGGAAAAAAAACCCCGAGTACCGTGGAACCAAAGGATGCTCTACTCCTGGAGGTTAAATCCAATTTATAATGAGTAATAAATATGTGAGGGGTAGCCCAAGCTGCTGCTGCACAGATACTATCAAGTGGGACCCCGGCTTGAAAGGCTGCAGAGGTAGACTGAGATCTTGTAGAATGAGCCTTCATTTTGAAAGGTAAAGGTCTACCCTCAGAAGTGTAAATGTAAGCTATACAGTTCGAGATCCAATTTGAGAGGGTCACTTTGTAAACTGGTAAACCTGACCTGGATTCGGAGAAGGAAATAAATAATTGATCTGACTTCCTGAATTCCTTAGTCCGGTGCAAATAAAAACGTAATTGTCTATGAACATCCAACTGAAGAAACCTGTATTCTGCTGCGTTGGAATGATTTGGGAAGAACACCAGAAGTTCTATGGATTGGTTCAAAGTGCTATGCAAACACACATTGGGGACAAAGGATGGATTAGTACGAAGAAATACTCTGTCTTTGTGAAAAATCAGATAAGGGGGTTTTACAGACAGTGCTTGTAACTCTGACACCCGTCTGGCAGATGTGATTGCCACCAGAAACAAGGCCTTCCAAGACAGAAATTTCAAAGGCGATGAATGAGAAGGCTCAAAGGGCAGAGAAGTCAATTTGGATAGCACAAAATTCAAGTCTTATGAAGCAACAGGTTCCTGAAAAGGGGGCCTTAACAAAGTGGTACCTTTGAGGAAGGTTTTGCACAGCCTATGTGACATCAGATTAGAATCTTGTATGCCTAGATGAAAATTAGAAATTGCTGCTAATTGAACCCTAATAGTGGCAGCTGCAAATCCCTGGTGGAAAAGCTCAGACAGGAATTCCAAAACCACTGGAATGGAGGCGGTATAAGGGTCAACATTCTTTTTCTCAGCCCAGACACAGAATCTCCTCCATTTACTGGAATATAATCTCCTAGTGGTGGGTTTATGAGATGACATTAGTATATGAGTCACGGAGGGTGACAAGTCATGAAGCCTGACTAGGGATGGAACTGGAGCAGCCAAGCTGTGAAATTGAGGGTGTGTAAAGCGGGATGAAGCGAGCCTGACATGGGCGTCAAGAGATCTGGCACTGGGTCCAGAATCCAAGGATCGTCTAGGAGAAGAGGCCCGAGAAAGGGGAACCAAACCTGACAAGGCCAGTAAGGAGCAATGATGATCAGTTTGCTTCCAAGCTGTTTTGCTTTCTGAATAACTTTGGATATGAAAGGAAAGGGAGGGAAAGCATAAAGGAGACCCAGGGGCCAATCGTGAACAAGTGTGTCTCTCGGTGACTCCCCAGAGGAGGGATGAGGGAGAAATAGCTGCTGCATTTGGCATTGATCGGGCTGGCAAAGAGATCGCAGCAAGGCTATCCTCTCGTGAGGCATCAAAATTGCCCGGTTGAGTTTTTGGCTATCATGTTGGTTGTCCCCGGGATGTGCATCACCAGCAGAAAGCGCTTGGAAGATATCTCCCATTTCCAAACTTGAATGGTCTCTCGAAAGCATGGGTATGATCTGGTTCTGCCTTGTTTGTTGATATACCATACTACCGACATGTTGTCTGACTGTATTGCAATCATCCCAAGAGGCAGAAGGTTGTGAAGTGCTTGCAACGTCATGAGCACCGCCCTCATCTCTAGAAAATTGATATGCAGGTGAACCTCATGATCTTGCCATGTGCCTTGGACAGTCCTGCTTAGATAATGCCCCCCCCCACCCCCCACCCCCATCTGTGAAGCATCCATGGTCACAGTGGCAATGTGTTGGCGAGGAACACATGAGGTGCTGGTGGTTAACTGGTTGGGTTGAGTACACCAAATGAGTCCTTCTTGCAAGAGTCTGCCAGCAGCATGTGATGAGTTAATGGTAGATGTTGAAAGGACCACTGTGATGACAGCAGCCACTGAAGAATCCACATGTGTAGTCTGGCTAATGGCATTAGTAGTATGGTGGAAGCCATGGTCCCTAGACGCTTCAGAACAGTCTTGGCCTTGACTTTTCGTAGGGGGAGAAGACGTCAAATTTGAATAACCAGATTCTGTGCCCTTTCCACTGGAAGATGAGCCAACATGTCTATTGTGTCTTTCTCTGCGCCTATGAAAATCACAAATTGAGATGGCAATAAGGCAGATTTTTCCCAATTGATAGTAATCCCCAGCTGGGCACAAAGATGAATGGTAGCGTCCCTGGTCTGAAGAAGTAGATGCCTGGTGGGGACGGTCAGGAGCCAGTAGTCCAGATATGGAAACACCTGGAATTCTCGACATCTCAGGTGAACTGTCACTACTGCCATACACTTGGTGAACACCCTGGGGGCTGTGGTGAGAAGTGACTGGCTGCCAGCCGGAAGCATAGATGACTACTCAACGCCCTGTCCATTTTTATGTGGTAGTAAGCATCTTGGAGGTCTATTGAGCACATCCAAGTCTCTTTCCCTAGTAACAAAAGTATAGACTGCAGTGTCACCATCCGGAACTTGTCCTTCTTTACTGATTCGTTCAATCTGCTGAGGTCCAAGATGGGCCTCCAGTCCCCTGTACGTTTTGGCACTAAAAACAATCTGGAGTAAGTTCCGGATCCTATTTGGTCTGCTGGGAAGGTTTGGATTACTCTTTTTGCCAGCAACTTGTTGACCTCCACAGTTGCAGGATCCGTGTGATTGGGTGAAACATCCGTGATCCTCTTGGGAACATAAGGTGGCAGAGAAAAGGGTATGACATGACCTCTGGTAATAATTCTTTGTACCCATTCGTCTTGAGTGATACTTAGCCAGGCTTCTGGATACAAAGAAATGTGACCCACGACCGGCTCCAGAGAAGCACAGTCAGGCCCCACATCAGGAGCGCTGGTAAGGCCGGCCCCAAAACGAATCGTGGCCTCCCTGGTTTTGCGGTCCACCCCTGCCTCTAGGGCGATGTCTACCATTTCCTCCTCCTCCTCTGCCTCTGAAGGAGGAGTCACCCTGTGCATCTTGGAAAAACCTCTGGGACTTCATGAACCACATTTTACCACCTCTCTGACCCTTAGGTTATGATCTAGAGGGAACAGTAAAACATACTCCCACAGCAGAGAGTGTATTTTCTTCTTGCTCGCATCGGATGAGTGTGTTCTTTACCTTGGGACCAAACAATGAAGAACTGTCAAAGGGGGCATTGGTAAAGGTAGACTTCAATGGTTCCGCAAAATTATACAAACGTATCCAGGAATGACACCTTAGGGAAATTCCTGAACCCGCTGCTCTACTCACTCCATTGGCTGCATACGAGATAAGCCTCATGGACGAGTTGACAACAGAGCTCATGGTGGACAAATGGGCAGACACCTTGTCAGGGCCTCCCTTAGTGAATGTACCTTGTAGAGAATCTCCTAACTCCTTAAGGAGATTTCTCTGAAGCCTTGTTAAGTGTGTAAGGTAGTTCAGCGATCTAAGAGTAAATGCACTGACAAAAAGATACACTTCCCGTATCTGTCTATCATTCGAGACTCTTTATTCGGTGGATGAACAGAAGAAGAAGTTTCCGCTAGCTCCTTCTTAGTGGTCGCCGCCACCACCATGGCATCTATGGGAACACCTTTAGACAAAAATTCCTTTTCCCTGGGCGCAGAAAGACACTTATTTGGTCTCCTGGGGACTGGCTCCATGGCATCTAACGAGCTCCATCAGTTCGTAGAAAGGTGGAGACACCCAAGAGGCTGAAGGTTGAGACCCGAAAGCCTTCAGGTACACAGACTCCTCAACAGAAGGAGCGACAGTGGGCCAGCCGCACCTCTGCTTAAGGATTTCCAGGATGTCTACGAAGGAGACATTATCAGAGAATGACTTGGGGGACCCTTCTGACTCCTCAATGTCAGTGTCCGAGGTAAGAGACTCATCCTGGGAGTCTACATGCTTCCTCTTGAATGTTTTCTTCTGTGGGGGCTCCTCAGAAAGATATTCTAGGGAGGTCTTAGAAGAATGGGGGCCACCAGCCAGTGACTCCTGAGGCTCTAGGTCTCTGCTGTCCAGAGAGGGAGTAGGAGCTGAGACAGAAGTAGGTGCCCTGGGGGGGAGAGTGTCGGTACTCCTGTTAGGAGCTGATGATCAGGACAGCACATTCATCATCTCAAATGCTGACCTTTCTGGCTCCGAAGACCTCATCAGCTCTGAGGAGACCAAGGATGCCATCGGTTCCAGAGCCATCAGCTCCGATGCAGATGTAGGGTCCGAGCTCACCCTCGCCGATGTGCTGAGAGGAAGGCTCGGAATCGAAGAGGTTCAGTTCCAGGCGTCCCTGTTGGGGCCGACCGGGGAGCTTAACCCTAGACACCATGGACGGCACCGAGAGTGTCAGAGCAGAACTCAGCTCCGAAACAACCTCAGGGGGAGCTGGAACTGAGAGTTCCAACAGTGGTACCAAACACTCCAGCACCGAAATATCAGCATGGCTAGGAAGAGGAATCACCGAAGGGGGGATGGACTCAAGTGGCCCCGGAAGAGACTGGGTCAGAGCCAACAACAATTTAGGTAAGGCAGATGACATCAGAAGTCTCAGCACTACCCTCTCCACATCTTCTTCCAATAAACTCCTGGAAGGCCTGAAAGACAGAGTAGGAGAATGGGATCTCTGCAATATGGGTGAACTTAATGTAGGGGAGACCAGTAAAGGATCCATAGACCAGCTCCGTTGAATACTCTCAGTGGTCGGCTCTGAACTACTTGGTGCTGACCCTGTAACCACAGCAGTAGAACCCACGATCAGCTCTGAACTCAGTGGGGCCGATGAGGCAGTAATTTTGTCAGACTTGGTAATTTTAAGAGGCGGTTCCGAGACACCGGCCGGCGCTGGGGAGGGCCTCTTAGAGGATTTGGATTTCTCCTTTTTAGATCCCTGAGCTCTAGCAGAGGAGGAAGAGCTAGCCAGATCTTCCACAAAAGAAGGCTTTATGAGACCTTTTAGTATGAGCTTAATTTTTCTCTCTTGCAACACCCTAAAACTAAAAGAGTGGCAAAATAAGCATGTTTCCTGTAAGTGGATGGGCCAAAGACAGTATATGCAATTACTGTGGCCATCCGTTATAGACATCTTCTGTGAGCATTTCACCCACTTTTTAAAGCTAGATGGCTTATGATCCTTGACTTCCTTAGACATCTCACAGAAGACTGAACTCACACACACACACATGAAGGAAAAGTGTGAGGACTGGGTCCTCTAACTTAAACAGGCCTAACCCTAAAGGAACGGATAAAGACACACCATGAGGACTAGGTCCTCTAACTTAAATGGGCCTAGCCCTGGTAGAGAAGAAGGAAAATAGGTCCTCTAACTAAAACGGACCTAGGGGGTACAGAAGCAAGTAGAGAGCCTCTCACACGCACTAGAGCAGGAATACAAGTCTAATTAATGGAAAAAACAAAGAACGAGAACGAAGGTCAACAGAACCTCGTTCTGTCTGCAACACTAATAATAACTGTAAATATCAACAAGCGGAAAGCTCCGCAAGTAAAGCTATTACTTATAATATTTAAGAAAGCACACACAGTCTAAACTAAGTGCAAAAGGTGCCTACAACTACTAATATAAATAGTATGAAAACAAGGAATATAGATGCCTATATATATATATATATATATATATATATATATATATATATATATATATATATATATATATATATATATATCAACCCAGTGAAACAACTGGCACACAGGATACCAAATAGTACTTTAGGGCCAATGGCTAACTGTACTCAAAGAAACTGCACACAAAAAGCGCTCTGATAAACGCTAACTATCCAACCACAAACACAACACTAACTAGAGCATTATAATGCTATATAACACTATCAAATTGTGAAAACAGAAGAAATATCTAAAATTTAGAACAAAATGTGTTAGACTTAGCCACGGCCAAGAAGAAGCACATCTGAACTCGTCGACATGGCAAACGAGATCTGGGGATACTTACCTAGCCACGAGACAACTAGAAGACTTCGAGCTTGTAAATAGGCAGAGTCAGAGCTGAGGATCGGCTCCAATCCCATCAGTAAGAATGAAGGCGATATAGGACTACAGAACATCTAAAGTTACCCCAACAGCAGTCTGTGGTAGACTCTGAATGAGTTTTTGCAGTAAAGCCTGTGATGGTAAGAATCTTTTAAATCTAATGTTACCATAAACTTCCCTGAGGAATGAGAGATAACAGATTCTGAAATGTCAACATCTTGAATTTTGGAACTTTCTCATACAGATTTTGTCAGGAAAGATCTAATACTGGCCTCCAAGCAGACTCTTTCTTTGGTACCAGTATCATTCTGGAAGACAAACATTTGTCCTTTAATTTAATGGCATCTTTTCTTTGACTCCTAAGGTGAGTAAGTGCTGAAGAAGCTGAGGAAAAGGTTCTGTTTGATTTGGAGGGTAAGGAAGAACTCCCCTTAAAGGGGTATGTGTATCCAGCACCAACTGTATCCCTCCTGAACCACTTCTAACACTCAAGAGTTTGTAACAAGTTACCAAAGGGGAAAGTACAGAGCCAGTTTCTGGGTCAGATACTGAGACCTAGGGGCAGGAGCAGTATGGTGAGGGGATAGAATGCTGGTATAATCACTCTGAAGAACAAGACTGCTCTTTTTTGGAAAAAGATCCTTATTTACTGTTATTCCCTTCTTGCCATAGCTTTTTGGTTCCCTGTTTGGCTTGACAAGACAGGGACAGTTTGTTTTGTTTCTTAGATGGGAGAGGATCTGGAAGACTTGAAGGGGGGGGGGGGGGGCATGAAAAAAAAAAACTTGGAAATTCCCTATATTAATTTCCTTTCTCTTATTGGAATTGTTTGAGGACCTGAGCAGCAGATGAGCCAAACACAACCTCTGTATCTAAAGCTGAATTTAAAATTTTCATACTTTATCAGAAAAGTTTTGATTACATACCCAGGCACATTTTCTCAATACTGTAGCAGTAGCAGTGGCCATAAGACACAGTGACACAGTAATGGCACAGTCATACACACTCCTTAAGGCAATTTTTGATGCTTGAAAAATCTTAGAAATAGTGGAATTCAGACAGGCACTAACTTTATGGGAAAATGTAGTGGATAATTCACTCAAACTCTCTGTACGAAAAAAGAAAAATGCTTTGCCAGATGGCCTGCATCTGTCAACCCTGGGATTCCGGGTACTGGCTAAGTCTCTTGCCACCCCTATAGTGCCTTTTTTTAGACAGTGTTCCAAAGACCAAAATTCCACTGTAACAGCTACAAACAAATGCAATCTGAGGGTCATGCTGCTCAATGCTAGAAGTCTAAATCTCAAGATTCACTCACTCGAAGCTCTCCTCAAAATGGAGAATGTCAACATCTGTGCTGTAACAGAGACCTAGTTTAGAGGCAGAAAACACCCCTGCGCTCCCAAGCTACAACTCATTCCATACCGTTTGGCTCCAGAATACAGCTGGAAGCTCCAATGGTGGTGGTGGTGTCTCCATATTCTTAAAGGATATGCACACCTCTAGACTGGCAGCCTAGCACAATGCATCCGAGATACTTCAAGTACAACTAGCACTGGGTAAGACGGTGATACAAGTCACAGCCTGCTACAGAACCCCAAACATGTCCCTAGACTCTCACTCCAAGTTCAAAAACACCATGGAATCTATCAAGGTCCACCCCAATACTCTCATACTGGGTGACTTCAATTACCCTTCCGTTAACTGGGAAAACTATTCCAAGTACCAATGTACAGGCCCAACACTTTCTGCAATTTATCATTTCCAATGGCCTGGATAAGCTCATTCTGACCCCCACTAGAGGAAGCAACATCCTCAACATGGTTATCACCAACATGGAAAACCACTGCACCACACCTATAGTCAATTCCTCCCTGGTTAAATCTGACCACAGACTGATCACCATGGAAATCTCCATCTCACCTACACTCCCTGCTAAGGTGACTGCCCTGATAAACTTCTCTAAAGCCGACTTTAGGCTCCTAAAAACAAAGGTGGCTAACTTCTCGGCACCCATGCCAAAGGAAAATAGCTGCATGACTGCTGAATCACACACCAATGCACTGTAACAGCATGTACACAAATGCATGGACCTTGCCATGCCAAATAGAACTAAGATGCTCTCCTCCAAAAAAAGGAAGCCAATCTGATGGTACCCAGCCATCAACAAACTCTATAACAGAAGGAAGAAACTGTTGCAGAAAAAAATGAAGTCACAGGACTGGAAAACTTCACTTCTCAGTCTCAACAAAAAGCTGAGAACCCTTTTCAAATCCTCTAAAACCAGCTATGAAGGCAGAATTGTGGCTGACACCAAAAACAACCAGAAAGCCTTCTATAGCTATATCAAAAACTTTAAAGGCAATACCCAGATTTCTTCTGAGTTATTGCACAATGGCACCTCTGTTCTGGTCAGGTTACCAAATTCTGTGGTTAATACAGTATTAGAGATGACACAAGAGACCAAGGCTCAAACTTCAGCAATTTTATGTTTAACTTTTAACAATTAAGGTTTGTAACAAAAAAGCAATTGACTAGTCAATATGCAAAAAAAAAAAACTATCACATTAATATGCAAAACCTAACCTATGACCTATCACATTAACAATTACAAAAACTGTTAAATCATGTACTTACAAGCATATGCAAAAAGAGAATCATCTTTGCCACTGATAGGGGGACTCCAAACCTATTCAGTACAGCTATCTGTTCAGTCAAGACAGGGCCGACACTGGCAGGCAATGCTGTATGCTCAGTTCAGGCTCTTGCTTCAATCAGATCCGGATGATGATGAGTTCCAGTCTATTGCCAACCTCTGAGCCTTTTATAGGTTTGAGCATGCCATAGGGTCAATAGGTTCAATTGATTACACCTAGGCCATTAGGTAATCATTCAGCTGATGATATTTAGATCACCAGTTTATTCATGAGCTAATGAACTGTTTTTAAAACATTACAAATCATTTCCTGAGTTGTCAACAAGCCCCGTAATGTCTAGTTTTATACATTACTTCCTCCTTTCAGAAAGCCGTTTGCCCACACACCTGTGGTATAGTTCCTCTTTGAAATCCCCCTCTGTCTGGTAAACAACTTTTAAACTGGCAAACAACTCCAAAGGTTAACTAAAGTTCAGTTATACTAGCATCAGTGTGCAAGGCTTGCCTTTGAAGCATAATTCTTTTAGGTTTCATGTATGTATATAACATCAAGCAGCATATCATGTATTTATTCAATTAACAGCATATCAATCTAACATCAAGCACACCTACAAACACACAGCAGTTCAATGGCTTAGGGCATCAAAGATCAGGTAAACTGTGTGGATCCGTCACAACCTCCTATACAGAGCCAACAAAAATAGCCAACATACTGGCCGACAGATTCAGTGCCAACTTTACCCCCCCAAGGGCCCTATCACAATACCAGAAGAAAGCCTGGTACCCACCATTTCTGTGGCACAGGTAAAAGCTGCATTGTCCAAAGCCAAGAATACAGGGTCCATGGGACCTGATAATACCCCCTGGCTGCATCCTACATGAGCTACAAAAAGAACTGGCACCACATCTGTGTGCCCTGTTCAATCACAGCCTTACCTCAGGCTATGTCCCTACTGAATGGCGCATGCAGTCATCTCGCTCCATAAAGGCGAAGCAACTACAGACCCTGGAAACTATCGCCCCATTAGCCTGATGAGTCTGGCATGCAAAGCTATGGAGTGCATCATCATGGACCTGCTTAACAAAGATATAGGCAATCTCTAAACTCGTCACCCCACACAGTTTGGCTTTGTCAAGGGGAGATCCTGCCTGCTGAACCTGGTTGACTTCTTTGAGGCAGTCACCAAGGTTGTGGATGAGGGTAAGGCAGTGCATACAGCCTACATCGGCCTAGCCAAGGCCTTTGATACCATTTCCCACTCAGGTATCATTGATAAACTCACCAAACTAGGCATTAATTCTTACATCACTAGGTGGGTTGCAAATTGGCACAGAGACAGGACCCACAGAGTGAAAGTTGTGGATTCCAAGTCAGACTGTCGACCAGTCATGAGTGGAGTCCCACCGGGCTCGGTCCTGGACCCTCTCCTGTTTGGCATCTACTTCTCAGAAGTCCAGGCCAACAGAGAAGGACTTTGGCTGACCAAGTTCGCTGATGACTGCACGCTACGAGTCATTATCAATTCTCCAAGTGATGCAGACATCCTACAAAAGGGCCTCTCTGAGACAAGTGACTGGTGTTGGAACCATGGCCTTAAGCTTAACGTCAAAAAATGCGTTATCATCACCTTTGGAAAAAAACTCAGTTCCCATGAATTACCACATTGATAGGAGCCCACTGAACACTGAAGAGGCCACAAGAGATCTGGGCACCCAGGTCGACAGCCACCTCACCTTCGACCACCACATTGCCACTGTGGTCAGAAAGTCCTTCTATATGCCACATCTTATAACCAAAGATTTCGCATTAAGAAAGAAAGAGGTCATCATCCCTCTCTACTCATCCCTCATTAGACCAATCATCGACTATAACGCCCCATTTGGCAAGTACCTGACCAGATACCTACAACAGCTGGAGAGGCCACAAAAGTACCTCACAAAAAGGATCCTAGGCCTTAAATACATGTCCTACATGGACAGACTCAAGAAACTTCAGCTGTTCTCAGTCTCTTATCTTCTACTTAGAGGTGATCTCTGCTTGACTTACAAAGCCATGTCTGACCCAGCCCTACTTGAAATGCTACACCTAAAGAAATCCCAATCCCCCCACGCCACATGCTCCAGAAATCACAACCTCATTACCACAATTAACAGAACATGTTGGAGGGACAGGTTCATCTCCCAAAAACTGCCCATACTCTGGAATAAGCCTCCCATTCATGTCAAGCAGAGCACCTTGCTGGCCCTCTTCAAGAGAAATCTCATTGGATGGGTAACAGAAAGTTCACTTCAGGGATCATTTTAGTTGACCTATTGGATAAGTGCACTGTGAACTAACATCTGGTGGCACGGTGCCTGGGTAATTTTTTTGGGCTAGGCTTGTAAAGGCTCGGGTCTGATAGTTAAGAATTTTATATGCCAATGTGGAAGAAGAAAATATTCTCTTATCAGATCTCTCCAACACCTTTCTTTTTTGTCCACAGGGGATGGACTGAAGGACATCAGCAGCCTGTTTCTAACTGGTAAAGATGTAGATATAGCCATAGGGTTAGATCTGTGGTGGGGAGAAAATGCTTGTTAGTTTGAGAAACATTATAAAACCTACCTGACTTTTTGGGAACTTAAGTCTGAGAATCAGTGCTGTTACAAGCAGCATTAAATACACCCTTCAAGGATAGCACTAATACAAGAAAGGGAGTGGAATGAAACATATTAACTTGTAATGTATATCTTCAGTTCAAGAACATCCATTTGTTACCAGAAAAAAAAATCACATCATTCATCCTAGCTACACAGTCTGAGAAAAGGAAAATTCATCCAAATGAGGTTGTGAGGAGTAAGTTTCCTCTGAATTAAAGAACTGGGCTTGGTAATCTGCAGGAAAAGAAGTCCTGTCCCTGAGTATGTCATAATCCTCTGACATGTCTTCCTCTGGAATGTTTCTAGTGACATCTTTTTCATGTAAGGATTTCTGAGCACCAGGGCAAACAACTTGTAACAACTTTATAGCTATGATAAGAAGATCATCTTTATAAGTATAGCTGATGACCCACTCAGAAAAGGTACTTTTGCCCCTTCAAGAGGTCTCTTTCCTTAGATACATTGAGCAGCATCTCCCTGAATGTCTCACTGACCAAGAAGAGATGGTTCTCCCATGCCAAGATCGATATATTGGAACAGCTAAAAAGGATGTGGCTGACCTTTGGTTCACAGTAGCAGAAAGGACTGCACCAGACAGAGCTGGAGAGGTAAGTGAGTGGTCTGAGAAATTACTAATGGCCACTGCATAGTCACCCACCATCAGATGAGGTATTGACTGAGCCCAAAGAATCAACAAAGGCTCTTTGATAAGTTTTCTCTTTCTAGGTACAGTGGGAGATGGACCAGCAGGAAGTATCAATGTTGTGACTGATGAAGATCCTTCAAATGTGGTAAGCTTCACTGGAATGAGTCAGTCAGAAGGTAAGTTGTCAAATAGTGTTCACAAGCAGCACACGTACACTCACATAAACAGTCCCCTAAACAAAGTAACGCAAAAGCACCACAGTAAAATCCTGTCTAAAACCCCTTCTCAAATTCTTTAGTCTGAAAATTCTTTAGTTGATTCTTTGGCCCCCTATTGTTCGGCATCTACTTCTCAGAAGTACAGGCCAACATGGGAGGACTTTGGCTGACAAAGTTTGCAGACGACTGCAAACTGGGCGCCATAGTGGAAAGTGCATCGGACACAGATATCCTTCAGAAGGGACTCACGGAAACAGATAGCTGGTGCCAGAGCCATGGCCTGAAGTTAAACGCCAAAAAATGTATAGTCATACCCTTTGGGAAAAACAAGGTAACCCCAAGCTACCATATAGGTGGCAATCCACTAAGCACAGAAGAGGTTATCAGGGACCTGGGGACCCAGGTTGACAGTGGCCTTTCTTTTGACACTCACGTTGCTAAAGTGGTTAGAAAGACCTTCTACATTGCCCACCTGATCATGAAGGGATTCACATCCAGATCTAGTGAGGTCATTGTTCCCCTGTACTCTTCACTTATCAGACCAATGATCGAGTACAATGTCCCATTCGGGATGTATCTCACCCATCTGCAGCAATTGGAGAGACCCCAAAAGTTCCTCACCAAAAGGATAAAGGGACTCCAAAATCTGTCATATGCTGCCAGATTGAAGAAACTCCAGCTCTATTCAGTCGCATACCGTCTGCTCAGAGGTGACATGTGCCTGACATACAAGGTCATGTCCAACCTGGAATTAATGGACATGCTCCACCTCAAAAAATCCAAATCCACCAAAACCACTAGAGCAAGCGACTTAAATCTTAGCACGGATATAAATAGGACGTGCTGGAGGGATAGATTTATCACTCAGAGACTCCCTATGCTGTGGAATAAAATCCCGGTCCATGTGAGGCAGAGCACCTCGCTGGCTCTGTTCAAGAGAAATCTTGACCTGTGGATGGGAGATCGTAGGTTTACCCCGGGAATCATCTCTGTGTCACTGCTGGACAGAGGCACAACAAACTAATGGGCACAGTATTTTTTCATATAAGGGGTGGCGTAAGCCACAAAAATTTGGGCTAGGCTTATAAATGCCTTAGGGCAGATAGCCTAGTATAAACCTATGAACCTATGAAAGAAAAAAAATGGTGGGTAATTTGTCACACAGTGAATACGAGCACTGACATACCACTTAATAGTTCCTGCCCAAATAAAACACTTCCTAAAACAAATCTAAATAAAATCCACAAAGTGAAGCAGTACATTTTCTTTACTAAAATAATCCCCCAAAATAGCTGAAGTGAAAAATAGCTGCCCCTGACAGGAAACTTCATGACAAGAAACTAGATTTCTTAAAGGGGAAACAACCACCATAAGATAAACAGCATTTTATTTTTTTTAAAGTGCAATATTCTGTGTGGAAGGGTCCCCCACAGGGAACTTATCTACCAGAATTAAAGCTAACAGCTTGCTGCAGTTGCTATTAGTAAGTCTCTGTGATGCTTCTTCATGAGGTGGAAAGAAAGTACTGAAGAATCTTTATTCTGACAACTGATTTTCTGTCCACAGATCTGCTAATCTGTAGTCAGACTAGAGGTGTGGGAGGGAGACAAAGTTCTTGGAAGCCCTTGAAAGCTGACTGGTTGTAGTGACTTGCTCAAGACACAACCAAAATAGGTAGGGCTATTAGAGCAGTGGGAATGATGAGCACTTACTGTTGCCTGGCCCAAAAGGGAGTCACAGCAGTGATCTTTGTAAAGTCCTTCTGAATCTTTAGAATGATCCTGGGTATCAGTGGAAAGGCACAAAAAAACATCTCCATCCAAGAAAATTAGAATTCATCTATTTTCCATGCTTGTTTGCAAAGAGTCCCGGTACATAACTTTTCAAACTGCTGTACAACTGATGCCATTTTCAAACAGCCTTTTCATCCTTATGAATGGAATTTCCTCTGCTCCCTGACTGCTGTTCGCATTTTTCCCAGTGAGTATACCCGAATAATCCTGCTTAACTGGATCTCTCACCCCTCTGCAGCTTTCTCGTGGCAAGAAATACAAGCATTCATCATTAGTTTCATTTATCTTCCTGCTGTACTAGGCAAGTTTCTATAGTGAACCACTTTAATGCTTATTTGTCAAGTGGCATGTTCACTCACTCAATCAAATAGTGTTGGACTCCCCTACCCTTTCCCCTGAACTTTATTCCTCCATTCTTCTCTCTTTTTAGTAACTGCTAATATCAAGAGCTGCAAAACTATACAAACCTAATAAAGCAGCATGTGTTAGGTTGCTATTACATGCATACGTTTCTTACCTGTAGGAATTGCTACTCTTAACTGCTCCACTGTCTTGAGGCACACTTTAACTGATTGTTTCTACTGTGGTCTGGCAAGCTGCCTCAAGCTTTCCAGGGATCATTTGTGTTCACTCAACCTCTCTTTCACCTTTCCTTTACAGCCTGTGTCCCATTGCTGCTGTATTTTGACTACATTTCCCTTCATCCTTTGCCTCCTACTTAGGCTGTATTTCCCCCTCCTCTGTGATCAACTTCCTCTCTGAAGTTACTTAGTCACTCTCAACAACTGGTGCCATTTTCACTTGGGCTTGGTAATCTGCAGGAAAAGAAGTCCTGTCCCTGAGTATGTCATAATCCTCTGACATGTCTTCCTCTGGAATGTTTCTAGTGACATCTTTTTCATGTAAGGATTTCTGAGCACCAGGGCAAACAACTTGTAACAACTTTATAGCTATGATAAGAAGATCATCTTTATAAGTATAGCTGATGACCCACTCAGAAAAGGTACTTTTGCCCCTTCAAGAGGTCTCTTTCCTTAGATACATTGAGCAGCATCTCCCTGAATGTCTCACTGACCAAGAAGAGATGGTTCTCCCATGCCAAGATCGATATACTGGAACAGCTAAAAAGGATGTGGCTGACCGTTGGTTCACAGTAGCAGAAAGGACTGCACCAGACAGAGCTGGAGAGGTAAGTGAGTGGTCTGAGAAATTAAATTACTAATGGCCACTGCATAGTAACCCACCATCAGATGCGGTATTGACTGAGCCCAAAGAATCAACAAAGGCTCTTTGATAAGTTTTCTCTTTCTAGGTACAGTGGGAGATGGACCAACAGGAAGTATCAATGTTGTGACTGATGAAGATCCTTCAAATGTGGTAAGCTTCACTGGAATGAGTCAGTCAGAAGGTAAGTTGTCAAATAGTGTTCACAAGCAGCACACGTACACTCACATAAACAGTCCCCTAAACAAAGTAACGCAAAAGCACCACAGTAAAATCCTGTCTAAAACCCCTTCTCAAATTCTTTAGTCTGAAAATTCTTTAGTTGATTCTTTGGCCCCCTATTGTTCGGCATCTACTTCTCAGAAGTACAGGCCAACATGGGAGGACTTTGGCTGACAAAGTTTGCAGACGACTGCAAACTGGGCGCCATAGTGGAAAGTGCATCGGACACGGATATCCTTCAGAAGGGACTCACGGAAACAGATAGCTGGTGCCAGAGCCATGGCCTGAAGTTAAACGCCAAAAATGTATAGTCATACCCTTTGGGAAAAACAAGGTAACCCCAAGCTACCATATAGGTGGCAATCCACTAAGCACAGAAGAGGTTATCAGGGACCTGGGGACCCAGGTTGACAGTGGCCTTTCTTTTGACACTCACGTTGCTAAAGTGGTTAGAAAGACCTTCTACATTGCCCACCTGATCATGAAGGGATTCACATCCAGATCTAGTGAGGTCATTGTTCCCCTGTACTCTTCACTTATCAGACCAATGATCGAGTACAATGTCCCATTCGGGATGTATCTCACCCATCTGCAGCAATTGGAGAGACCCCAAAAGTTCCTCACCAAAAGGATAAAGGGACTCCAAAATCTGTCATATGCTGCCAGATTGAAGAAACTCCAGCTCTATTCAGTCGCATACCGTCTGCTCAGAGGTGACATGTGCCTGACATACAAGGTCATGTCCAACCCGGAATTAATGGACATGCTCCACCTCAAAAAATCCAAATCCACCAAAACCACTAGAGCAAGCGACTTAAACCTTAGCACGGATATAAATAGGACATGCTGGAGGGATAGATTTATCACTCAGAGACTCCCTATGCTGTGGAATAAAATCCCGGTCCATGTGAGGCAGAGCACCTCGCTGGCTCTGTTCAAGAGAAATCTTGACCTGTGGATGGGAGATCGTAGGTTTACCCTGAATCATCTCTGTGTCACTGCTGGACAGAGGCACAACAAACTAATGGGCACAGTATTTTTTCATATAAGGGGTGGCGTAAGCCACAAAAATTTGGGCTAGGCTTATAAATGCCTTAGGGCAGATAGCCTAGTATAAACCTATGAACCTATGAAAGAAAAAAAATGGTGGGTAATTTGTCACACAGTGAATACGAGCACTGACATACCACTTAATAGTTCCTGCCCAAATAAAACACTTCCTAAAACAAATCTAAATAAAATCCACAAAGTGAAGCAGTACATTTTCTTTACTAAAATAATCCCCCAAAATAGCTGAAGTGAAAAATAGCTGCCCCTGACAGGAAACTTCATGGCAAGAAACTAGATTTCTTAAAGGGGAAACAACCACCATAAGATAAACAGCATTTTATTTTTTTTAAAGTGCAATATTCTGTGTGGAAGGGTCCCCCACAGGGAACTTATCTACCAGAATTAAAGCTAACAGCTTGCTGCAGTTGCTATTAGTAAGTCTCTGTGATGCTTCTTCATGAGGTGGAAAGAAAGTACAGAAGAATCTTTATTCTGACAACTGATTTTCTGTCCACAGATCTGCTAATCAGTAGTCAGACTAGAGGTGTGGGAGGGAGACAAAGTTCTTGGAAGCCCTTGAAAGCTGATTGGTTGTAGTGACTTGCTCAAGACACAACCAAAATAGATAGGGCTATTAGAGCAGTGGGAATGATGAGCACTTACTGTTGCCTGGCCCAAAAGGGAGTCACAGCAGTGATCTTTGTAAAGTCCTTCTGAATCTTTAGAATGATCCTGGGTATCAGTGGAAAGGCACAAAAAAACATCTCCATCCAAGAAAATTAGAATTCATCTATTTTCCATGCTTGTTTGCAAAGAGTCCCGGTACATAACTTTTCAAACTGCTGTACAACTGATGCCATTTTCAAACAGCCTTTTCATCCTTATGAATGGAATTTCCTCTGCTCCCTGACTGCTGTTCGCATTTTTCCCAGTGAGTATACCCGAATAATCCTGCATAACTGGATCTCTCACCCCTCTGCAGCTTTCTCGTGGCAAGAAATACAAGCATTCATCATTAGTTTCATTTATCTTCCTGCTGTACTAGGCAAGTTTCTATAGTGAACCACTTTAATGCTTATTTGTCAAGTGGCACGTTCACTCACTAAATCAAATAGTGTTGGACTCCCCTACCCTTTCCCCTGAACTTTATTCCTCCATTCTTCTCTCTTTTTAGTAACTGCTAATATCAAGAGCTGCAAAACTATACAAACCTAATAAAGCAGCATGTGTTAGGTTGCTATTACATGCATACGTTTCTTACCTGTAGGAATTGCTACTCTTAACTGCTCCACTGTCTTGAGGCACACTTTAACTGATTGTTTCTACTGTGGTCTGGCAAGCTGCCTCAAGCTTTCCAGGGATCATTTGTGTTCACTCAACCTCTCTTTCACCTTTCCTTTACAGCCTGTGTCCCATTGCTGCTGTATTTTGACTACATTTCCCTTCATCCTTTGCCTCCTACTTAGACTGTATTTCCCCCTCCCCTGTGATCAACTTCCTCTCTGAAGTTACTTAGTCACTCTCAACAACTGGTGCCATTTTCAAATAGCCTTTTCATCCTTATAAAGGGAATTTCCTCTGCTCCCCGAGTAAGTGTGCATGCCACTTAATTAAGTGTTATATGTAAAGCTGTTATTGTTAGATCATTCTGTACTTTTTATTATCTGTATACTGCTTTTGTTATACTGGGTGCTATGTGGTCTGCCTCTTTTAGTTGCAGTTGTGAGATTCTTTAACATCTAACTGTATCCATAAGGTTTTTGTAACCTGAGTTCCAATTTTCACAGCCACTGTTTAAAGCATTACCTGTATGTTTTTCTGGGCACTACTGTAACTGATGCACTGCTTTTTTATGCAAGTATTTCTGGGACTGGTCTCTTATCGACTTTGTTAGTTACAGCAAATGTACTGAAGAGATGTTAACTGAAGAGAATAGTGCAGTAGCTATAGATTGCGTTTTGTAAAGTGTTTTTACTTACTATACAGTGTTCTACTTACTGCTTCATGTCTACTTAAGCTGGTTTGCTTGTAAGGCTAATTTTTTTCAAGTTAACTGATAAGTATTGTGCTGGTGTGTTTTTTTTCTTGTATATACTCCCTTAAAGGGCTTACAGTAACCAATGTCTATTGATTTTATTTTGTAAAATAATTTACTGTATATACTGTTTTCTACTTCTGCCTCATTTCTGATACTTCTGCTGTACTAATCTATCTGCCTTCTCTTAGGACCTTCTACTTTCCTTTCTCACCCCCATCTTTGTTGTTGCTTCAGTCCCTCTAGCCCTTTTTATTAACAACCCTGTCTGCTATCCTTCCTGTCTAGTTCTGCTATTTCTATGCTGAGACACTTCCTTAGTGATCATATATCTTCTGTCCTACATCCCTCCTAATATCCCTGGCCTAACATTTATTTATTTTTCCTCTTACAGCTGCTGTTTGCATTTTTCCCAGTGAGTACACCCGACTAACCCTGCTTAACTGGATCTCTCGCCCCTTTGCATCTTCCTCGTGTCAAGAAATACAAGCGTTCATCTCACCTGCAGGGGACCTATTGGTTTCATTAATCTTCCTGCTGTACTAGACAAGTTTCTATAGTGAAACACTTTAGTGCTTATTTGTCAAGTGGCACGCTCACTCACGCAGTCAAATAGTATTGGACTCCCCTACCCTTTCCCCTGAACTTTATCCCTCTATTCTTCTCTCTTTTTAGCAACTGCTAATATCAAGAGCTACAAAACTATACAGACCTAATAAAGCAGCATGTGTTAGGTTGCTATTACATGCGTAAGTTTCTTACCTGTAGGAATTGCTATTCTTAACTGCTCCACTGTCTTGAGGCACACTTTAACTGATTGTTTCTACTGTGGTCTGGCAACCTGCTTCAAGGTTTCCAGGAATAATTCCTGTTCACTCAACCTCTCTTTCCCCTTTCATTTACTGCCTGTGTCCCATTGCTAGTGTACTCTAACCCACCAGCTTAATGCTAAAGACACAGGTCATTTTTATTCATTTATCTGCCTAAGCCTTTACTATAATTGTGACGCATTTCGCCAAGGACAGCTGCATAGCCTTCCTTCATTGATTTATTTTTCCATTTCCCTGTATACTATCCATCCCTCTACTCAAAGTAAAAAGGTATTTTATTTAAAAGGCAAATAATTATGGTTTACTGAAGCGAATCTAGCAATACGGGGTTACCTTACAGACTTTCCACTACACTTATTCTAGCCATATGTCCCTCCCATTACAATCACAACCAACCACACCTCCAGCCTACCATCAACCTCCCACCTTGAGTACCATGATCCTACACACTCTACCTATAATCTTTACATGCACCCTTCTTGCACAAATTACATCTTACCAAAACACCATTATACCCCCACCAAACAACTTCCACTACACAATTACAGTCGCCACCACTCATGTCACACCATCACACTAGTCATACACCTCTCACAACAAATACACCCCAATGCACAACCCACTTAAGCTATTACCTCCACCACCCAAACAAAAAGCATCCCTAATGCCTTACAAACTATCCCTCAGCCTACTTTATCTATCACCCACTTCACCCAAACAAAAATCTACCCCAAAATGTAAACTAGTTTTCTCATTACTAAAACTAACGTCCTCACTCATAACAATACTTGACCTTAGCGGGGACATCCACCCAAACCCTGGACACCACAACTTCTCCACTGATAGTCTAACAACCTCACCCACCCTCAAATTACATGCAGTAGGAAACCAGCTGATCTCCTTATCTTAAGCCTAAATATCAGAAGTATAACCAATAAAATCCATGAACTCCACACAACCATAGACTTGTACTCCCCTGATATTCTAACAGAAACCTGGCTCAAACCTCAAATTACCAGTGAGCAAATTCTCCCTTCAGGGTGCAATATCCTAAGACAAGATCGGTTGCACAAAAAGGGTGATATAGCCGTAATGTATAAACAGAATCTTAATATTCAAATCCTAAACTTATCGGATCCCCTAGTTGACAAAGAAGAAATAATCTATGCCAACCTAAAAGTAGACCAAGACAAGACCATTAACATAATAGGATGCTACTTCTCACCTGGCAACAATGTCCCTCTACTAGAAAACCTCCTCATCTGGGTAATCATCACCTTCCACAAGAAACCATAATATTCGGTGATTTTAATATAGACTGTCTATCCTGTTCCAACCACCATCCAGCTCACCATCTAAATCTTCATGTTTTATTTTCCAACTTATCCACATACCCACCAGAATAAATAAGAATTCCAACAAGCATTCTACTCTTGACTGGATACTAGTCAGCAAGAGCCCCCAATCATACACAGCTGGCTGCCTACCGGATAGCCTCAGTGATCAAACCCCAACTTTCCTACTCAAAAAACACATCAGGCTAAACCCCTTATCTATCAGCAAATACGTAGTAAAGTAAACTTTAACCCTGATAACTTCATCTCAGCCCTAAAAAACTGCAACTGGACTCCACTAAAATACTTTAACCTTGATGACGCTGTCCAATTTTTCAATACCACTTTCCTTAAAGTCCTAAACACCCATGTTCCCACAAGATTTACTAGAGTTAAAGCCCAGTCCTCCCCATGGCTACAAAAAGCCACTAGATCAGAAATGAAAAACCGAGATAGAGCCTGGAATCACTGGCGCAAGACAAAAACCCCTCTGATAGAATTTCTGTGAATTACGTAACAAAGTCAAAAAATTAATAAAACAGGACAAAATCCTATATTACCAGTCTGTCCTGAACTCCACCCAAAACAACCCTAAGCAATTCTGGTCAACCATCAACTCCATCCTCCACCCAGGAAAAGTAGGAACCCCTCCACCAAATAAAACAAACTCCTCTTGAAAACATTGCCACCTCTTTCAACACTCACTTCACACAAACCATTCTATCACTAGTAAAACAACACAACCTCTCTCCCCTACCCCTCCAACTACACCTAGTAACCTGCCCACTGCATTCGCTGTCTCTCCTACCCCTACCTCCAACATAAAAAAAAAACTCTTATCGAAACTAAATCTCACAAAACTAGCAGCTGACAACCTCCCAGCTGAGTACCTTAAAATTGCAGCTGAAGCTCTAGCCTACCCAGTTGCAATCCTGATTAACCGATCTTTATCTGAAAGCTATGTCCCTTCATAATGGAAAATATCCCACATTATCCCCCTCCACAGAATTCACCAACTACCGGCCCATAGCAATTCTGTCTCTATCAAAAATACTTGAGAGATGCATTCACTCTCACCTAACAACCTCCTAACACACAACATGGTTTCCGATCATACCATAGCACAACCACTGCCTTACTTGCTTTCACTAATACAATACTTCAACATAAAAACAATGGTTATTTCACTTCTGCAACTTTCCTAGACCTGTCTAAAGCATTCAACATGGTCTCTCATAAACAACTCATCACTGTCCTCAATACTCTATTCTTCTCTCAATCTGTCACAAACTGGTTTCAGAGCTACCTGACTGACCGCCATCAATCCATTGTTTGGCAACTCCCTGTCTCAATTGGAGTTCCCCAAGGATCCATCCTTGGACCCTTACTCTTCTCCATATTCACAAATAATCTAGCCTCTGCTACCAAACAGGCCACTCTCATACAGTACGCAGATGATTCCACCATCATCTTCTCAGCCCACTCCCTACCTGAACTTCAAAAGATCACGGGAGGAAGCCTTTTCCTCAGTTGAAACTTGGCTTTCAGATGCACAATTAATACTTAACCCAAACAAAACAAAACTCTTCATCTTCCAACCCACCAAACACAATCTAAACACCCACCAATTTAATATTAAAGCCAATGACAACACCATTATCCCCCCAACAGACCACACCAAACTACTTGGAGATGAAACTGACAGTAACCTTAAGTTTGACATCCATATCTCGTTAACCATAAAAAGGTACACAAAAAACTAGGAGCTTTATACAAAAATAAGCAATTCCTCACCAAAACAGCCAGGATTTCAGTTGCAAATAGCCACTTTATCTCCATCCTACTGTATGCCTCTCCAGTATTTACCAACCTAAGGCAAAGTGAGTTAGGTAAACTCGAAGCTTGCTACAACAAAATAGCAAGATTTGCCACTGGCGCAAACTACTGTAGCCACCACTGCACCTCACTTACTGAACTAGGCCGGCTAGAACTCCCTCACCTCCTTCAATGGTATCAACTCTCACTCACCCACAAACTACTAAATCATCCAAAATCTACTCTAACCCTATCATACCACCAGACCACTATGCTCCAGCAACAAAAATCAATTACAGGTAACTAGAACCAGGAACTCTGCTGCAGAAGCTCTCTTCTACTCCATAGCAAAATTATGGAATACCGTTCCTCACACTATAACTTCTGTGTCATCACACACTAACTTCAAAGCTACTCTAAAATCTCATCTAAAAGAGCACTGGGCATGCCCCTGTAAAAACCTCTCTGACATCTCTACCCCAACCTCGCTAATCCCTTTCTTCCACTCCTCTAACTACCTCGGATTGCAGCCAAATACATTGCTTGTAAACCTATATCTCAGCTGTAATCTTAGCCACTGTTATTCAAGGGTAATAGCTGCTAGCTCAGCTATTAAAATACTAATCTTTATGGCAGCAATGATACAAGTGTTGTACCATTTAACTAAATACTTAATTTCATTTTGAATTATAACGGTTCGCTACTATTGTTAAACAAAACCTACCTATACTTCTTGTAACTTGTAATTGTTGTTAAGTGTTGTTTTTATTGTGGAGCTTTTCTCCCCTGGCCTCTGTTGAAAAAGGACCTGTGTCCAGTCGGATTTTCCCGGTCAACAAATGTAAATAAATAAATAAACAGAGCTATCTTATGTGTTCAGTGAGAGGTGGATCAAATCCTGGAAGACCCCCTGATTCAGTTTCCATTCATGATCGTTCATGAATGTCTGTCCTGGTCCTGTGCAGCTTGTCTGGTGCAGAGGTTTGCTTTGTCTGGTGCAAAGGTTTGCTGTGACAGAATGTATGATGCCTGCAAAGTGAGATTGTGCAGAATTGATATATTCCAGGATAACATGGCTAATCTGCTGAGATGGTATGATCTAGGCCCCCATTTTATATTGTGGTGTTGTCTCTAGTAACATGTAGAGGTCCTGGGGACCACAGATTGAGAGAACGGAGTGCATTTATTATTGCCAGCATCTTTGAAACTTGTGTTTTGGTCTGTCTTTCCTGCTCCAAAGACCCTGCGCTTTTGCCATTAAAGTCACACCCCATGAAAAGTCTGAGGCATCTGTTGTTACAGACTGTTTTGGAGCTGGAAGGATAATAAAAAACTTGTGTTCAGAGAGAACTGGTCACTCCACCAAAGCAGTTCCCTTTTTACAAATGTCAAAAATGGAATTTGAAAAGTCAGGGGAGTGTTGATGTTGAAACCATGCAGAGTAAGAGGTACCAAATCTTTCTCATTTAGAGTCTGATGAGAGGAATCATTATAATCATACATTTTACACATACTAATATCCTGAGAAATTCCCATGCTGAAGTCCTGTACTGAGTGAAAAACATCAAGAATAGATCTAGATCTACTGTTGTGAAAGAAATGCTTTTTTAATGGAAGTATCTAGGAGACCCCAGGAATACAAACATGTGGGAGGGAATTAAAGAAGACTTGGGAATGTTCTCCTGTAAAATCACTCAGCAAAGGCAATCTCTTACCCAAGTGAAAGATTCCAGACACTATGAAAAATACTTCAAAGATAAGCAAGTTGTCTAAATAAGGAAAATGTGAACACACTGCAGTCTGCGAACACAGGAAATCAAAACCACGTCCAAACTGGAAAACGAACCTTTATTACCAAGTAGATAAAGCGCTTTTCGGCTCACAGTAGTTAGCCTTCTTCAGAACAAAAATAAAATAACTTCCACTTATTTTTATATTTTAAAAAGGCGCCAAGTCTAAACAAGCAGTGCTTAATTAAACAATTGACAATTAAAATTTAAAGGTACAAATAAGTATGACTGAACAATTATGATGCACTACGAAAATAATTCATGTATAAATAAATGGTAGGCTCTAAGATAAATTTTGTATATGAACCACAGAATAATTACACAATCAAATATATTAATAAACTAAAAATAAAAAATACTTAAAAAATATGTTACTTAATAAACTAACCTAGACAGTGTATACACATTCAAAGGTAAGCTTTGAAGAAATACTTAACTATGTTAGTATAAACATATGTACATTATATTCTGTTATTATTAGTTGTGTAAATAAGTAAAGTTAATATTATCTCGCCAAACTTTTTAATTTCAGCAGGACTCCTATTGATAAAGCTTCATTGAGACCTGGGAAGGTACTTGCATTTAATTTAACTTGCCACTTCAATTCTAGTTCCAAAAGTATAATATAATATAATAAATACAACTGCCCAGATGGCTTATCTCACGCCAGACAAACAAAGGCAACTGACTACTTATTTCAAACTGTTGGCAACAAAGGCCCAGTTATCTGCAAGAAAAATTCTGCAGGCTTTGGGCTTCATGGCATCCTGCATTCTGCTAATTCCATATGTAAGACTGCATATGAGGAAACTTCAATGCTATTTAAAAAGTGTTTGGACTCAACATTGCCACAGCCTGGAAACAATAATTACTCTTATTCCCTGCCTGCAACAGGAGTTTCGATGGTGGGCAGAGGCCTGTCACCACAACATGGGGCAGCCATTCACTTTACCCACAGCCAGGCAGACATTGACAACAGATGCAAAAGATTATGCCTGGGGGGCCTACATGGCAGGAAGATGTATTTAGGACACATGGTCCACAAGCCAAATGCATCTACATATCAATCAAAAAGAGATGCTAGCTGTTCAGAATGCCCTTACAGCCTTCAAGGATCTACTTCATCCGGGACAACTTCTGATAAAGATGGACAATACTACAGTCATGTGGTACATAAACAAGCAGGGAGGAACACATTCCTATCCCCTCTGCAGACTAGCCATGACTTTGTGGGACACAGCATTGACTTATCAAGTACATCTGCAGGCACAATTCCTGCCAGGAAAGATAAATACTCTGGCAGACGAACTAAGCAGAAACCTCATGGATCCCCACGAGTGGGAATTGGATCGGCAAGTCTTCAGCATGATAACAAAGAAATGGGGATGCCCGGACATAGACCTATTTGCCTCTCCTCACAACTGCCAACTACAGAAATTCTGCAGAAGGACTTATCACAAGCAAGCATGGAAAGTGGATGCTCTATCTTTCAGCTGGAAAAACTTAACAGTATATGCCTTTCCTCCACTGCCTCTCCTCCCCAAGGTACTCCTAAAGGTCAGACAAGAGAAGCCAAAAATTATACTGATTGCCCCAGACTGGCCCCGCCAGCACTGGTACCCAATCCTAAGGAACCTCTCTCAATGCCCAGCCTGGACATTACCTCAAATTCCTCACTTACTGTCCCAACAAAACAATCAGATCCTGCACAGCCAATTCAAGACCTTAAATCTGGCAGCATGGCGGATAATGTAGTCATTCAAAGCACCCCTCTTTCTAAAGCGGTGATGGATGCTATTTTGGAGGCCAGGAGGCCTAGTACCAGAAAATCTTATGCTGAAAAATGGAAGAGATTCTGTGCTTGGAACCAGGCACAAGGAATTGACACGATGGTACCAAATATTCCTCAGATTTTACAATACTTAACTGAGATGCTGGACAAAGGCCTTTCCTTTTCATCAATTAAGATTCATGCCTCTGACATTTTAGCTCATTACAATACAGAGCCACCTATTTTTTCTCATCCTTTGCTAAGGCAGTACCTCAGAGGAGCCAAAAACTTAAGGCCTCCAAGGAGATCACCAATACCTGCATGGGACCTCAATTATGTCTTGGAAAAACTCACCCTGCCTCCTTTTGAGCCAGCCACTACAGCTGACATTAAATTTTTATCTTGGAAAACAGCTCTGCTCCTACCAATAACTTCTGCAAGATGAGTCTCAGAGCTACAGGCACTCATGGCTGTGGAACCTTTTATCATTTTCCATCCAGATAGGGTTTTTCTGAGGACAAACCCGACCTTTATGCCTAAAGTAGTGTCCAGTGTGGCCCTTAACCAAACTATTCACTTGCCTACCTTTTATCCAATCCCACAGAATAAGGGTGAGAGACTTCTGCATTCTTTGGACATACACAGACAGCTGCGCTTCTACTTGGACAGAACCAAAGCTTTCAGAAAGACAGAGTAATTATTAGTGGCATATGCTGCAAGATCACAAGGAAAGGCTATCTCAAAGCAGACTATTTCAAAGTGGATAGGCCACTGCATTCATTTCTGCTATTCACAACATGGCAAATCAGTGCCTAAGGACATTAGGCCACATTCAACCAAAGCAGCAGCCACTTCAGCAGCCTTCCTCAGAGGAGTACCAACCAAAGACATTTTAGAGGCTGCAACCTGGAGTTCAGTGTACACTTTTACAAAGTACTACCACTTACCACTCTACTCTAAATCCAGGGCAGGCTTTGCCACTGCAGTTCTGCAGGGCCTCATAGCCACTTCTAATCCTATTTAGCTCCAGCCTCCCAACCTTAGCTTTGGGATTCATCCCAATTGTAATGACTGCAACAGTTAAACACGATGAACATAGTATAGTTGTGTACCTACCATAAATGTAGATGTTCGAGTATATTCACTGTTGCAGTCCAGGTTACCCACCCACCATCCCCCTTATCTTTGCTGGAACTTATCTGTACTTCTCTATTCTATACTACCTATGTAGTGTATTTGCTTGTAGATGAAGGAATAATTTACATTGGTGCATGCATGCTTTATTGACATATTTTTAGCCGACCCTTTTGGGGTCACTTGACATCTGGGGCAAGAAAAACTGAAGAAAATGATGTCGGCTGTATCTTTTATACCCCTGGCGCACTGACATCAGGGAAGAGGTGACAGCAACCGACACTGGACCTAGACTTTGGAATTCAGGCCGACTGCGGGTAGCCTGCCAGCAGGATAACCCAGTTGTAATGACTGTAACAGTGAATACACTGGAAAATCTACATTTATGGTAGGTACACAACTGTACATTTGGTGTCTTCAGGTTCGATGGTTTGGTAGTTCGCTGAATTTGTAGATCGTTTGTGTCGACGGAGTTGTATTCACTATTCTGGACGTTCAAGTTAATAATATAGACCCATCTGGAGCTTATATAAAACATAAGGGCACATAGGTCCACTAAGCACTCAGTCTTCCAGAAGCTTTAATGATGGGGTTTGATTGGAGGGGGGATGAGGAAAATGAAAATGGGCAACACAGATGGAACATTATGGTGAGTACATAACATCTTTATCTAATGTTGCCAATTTTCATTCTGTCCTCAACTGATGGGGCAGAGCCCCCAGCTACCTAATTTCCAGAATAGACTCAAGGAAGGATATTCCTCAGCACCATAGAACCAAAACCTGCCCTTCCTCTGGAGACCGGATCTAATTTGTTGTTGTGTCTTTCGGCTTTTCCCGGTTAGGGGTCCTCACAGCGGAACTCCGGTCCGCTAATGATTGGCAGTGGATTTTTACGTGCCAAGTTGCCGGCCCTGACGCACAACCTTCAACGAAGGTACGCCCATTCACGCATGTCTCCACACAGAAGACGCTCTAGCTGAGAATCAAACAGGACAACGTCTTACTGCGAGGCGACAACGCTACTGCAGCACCACCACCGCAGACCGGATCTAATTTGTAATGAGTAATAACGGTATGAGGAGTAGCACAAGCAGCTGCCACACAAATATCATCCATGGACACTCCGGATTAAAAAACTAAGGAAGTTGCCATGGATCTGATAGAGTGGGCTTCTGTCAGAGCAATGCCCAATTTGTTATACACAAAGTAAATGCAACTTGTTATCCGTCTAGATAGAGTAACTTTGGTAATTGGTTTACCAATGCTGGTTCCACAAACAACTGATCGGAACTTCTGATGTTTTTTGTCTTATATAAGTAAAAATGCAACTGCCTATGAACATTCAATAAATATAATAGGTATTTGGGAATGAATACCTGCAAATTACTCGATTGATTTATATTGGATTCTGACACCACCTTTGGAAGAAATGATGGGTTGGTATGTAAGGTAACTCTGTCTTTATGGAAAATCAAGTATGGAGGTTTTGAGCACAATCCTTGGAACTCAGAAATTTTTCTGGCAGAGGAAATGGCAACTAAGAAAATTATCTTCCATGAAAGATATTTAAGTTCTCCTGTAGCTGTGAGGGTTCAAGGGAAGCACAAGGTTTAGCTCCCAAGGGGGTAGTATCTTTAAAGGGTTGCCATAAATGTAGAGTGCCTTTCAAAAAAGCTTTGCTCAACTTATGGGATGCTACAGAAAAAGAAGTTAAGTACTCACCATAACATTCCATGTTTGTAGTCCATCTCGCCCTTCATTCTTACTGATGGGATTGGAGCCGATCCTCAGCTCCGACTCGGCCTATTTACAAGCTCGAAGTCTTTTAGTTGGCTCGTGGCTAGGTAGGTATCCCATGGTGTACCAGTACAATCCCCAGATCTTGTTTGCTGCTAACTAGGAGAAATAATAAACATACAGAAAGAAGCCAGTAATAAAAGGCATCCAGAGAATGATGATAAACCATATTATTCTGTCTCCAGATACTTCCAGGATGGGGGGTAGGAGGGTGGGTTCGTATGAATGAAGGGCGAGATGGACTGCAAACATGGAATGTTATGGTGAGTACTTAACTTCTTTATGTTCTGTAGTCCTATCTCACCTTCATTCTTACTGATGGGACAGTGTCTTGTAATCTTGGGTGGCTCAAGGAAAAATACTCCTGAGTAAAGTGGAACCAAAGGATGCTCTACCCCTGGAGGTTAAATCCAATTTGTAATGAGTAATAAAATTTGTGAGGGGTAGCCCAAGTTGCTGCTGCACAGATATTATCAAGTGGGACCCTGGTTTGAAAGGCTGCAGAGGTAGACAGAGCTCGTAGAATGAGCCTTAATTTTGAAAGGTAAAGGTCTACCCTCAGAAATGTAAATGTAAGCTATACAGCTAGAGATCCAATTTGAGAGGGTCACTTTGGAAAATGATAAAACTGACCTGGATTCGGAGAAGGAAATAAATAATTGATCTGACTTCCTGGATTCCTTAGTCTGGTGCAAATAAAAATGTAACTGTCTGTGAACATCCAACTGATGAAACCTGTATTCTGCTGCATTGGAATGATTTGGGAAGAACACTGGAAGTTCTATGGATTGGTTCAAAGTGCTATGGGAACAGACCTTGGGGACAAAGGATGGATTAGTACGAAGAGATACTCTGTCTTTGTGAAAAATCAGATAAGGGGGTTTTACAGAGAGTGCTTGTAACTCTGACACCTGTCTGGCAGATGTGATTGCCACCAGAAACAATGTCTTCCAAGACAGAGATTTCTAAGGCGATGAATGATAAGGCTCAAAGGGTGGAGACATCAATTTGGATAGCACAAAATTCAAGTCCCATGAAGCAACAGGTTCCTGAAAAGGGAGTCTTAACAAAGTGGTACCTTTGAGGAAGGTTTTGCACAGCTTATGTGACATCAGATTAGAATCTTGTATGCCTAGATGAAAATTAGAAATTGCTGCCAATTGAACCCTAATAGTGGCTGCTGCAGATCCCTGGTGGAAAAGCTCAGACAGGAATTCCAAAACCACCGGAATGGAGGCGGTATAAGGGTCAACATTCTTTTTTTCAGCCCAGATAGATAATCTCCTCCATTTACTGGAATATAATCTCCTAATGGAGGGTTTATGAGATGATGTTAGTATATGAGTCACGGGGGGTGAGAAGTCATGAAGCCTGAGTAGGTATGGAACTGGAGCAGCCAAGCTGTCAAATTGAGGTTTTGTAAAGCGGGATGAAGCGAGCCTGACATGTGCGTCAAGAGATCTTGGCAGTAGGTCCAGAATCCAAGGATCGTCTAGGAGAAGAGGCCCGAGAAAGGGGAACAAAACCTGATGAGACCAGTAAGGAGCAATGAGGATCAGTTTGCTTCCCAGCTGTTTCATTTTCTGAATAACCTTGGCTATGAGAGGAAAAGGAGGGAAAGCATAAAGGAGACCCAGGGGCCAATCGTGAACAAGTGCGTCTCTCGGAGACTCCCCTGGAGGAGGGATGAGGGAGAAATAACTGCTGCATTTGGCATTGATTGGGCTGGCAAAGAGATTGCAGCAAGGCTGTCCCATTTTGCGGAAAATCTGCTCCACTATTCCTGTTTCAGAGACCACTCGTGAGGCATCAAAATTGTCTTACTGAGTTTGTCGGCTATCACGTTGGTTGTCCCCAGGATGTGCATCGCCACCAGAAAGTGCTGGGAAGATATCTCCCATTTCCAAACTTGAATGGCCTCTTGACAGAGTGGGTATGATCTGGTCCCATCTTGTTTGTTGATATACCATACTACCGATATATTTTATTGTATTACAGTTGTCCCAAGAGGCAGAAGGTCATGAAGTGCTTGCAATGCCATGAGCACCGCCCTCATCTCTAGAACATTGATATGCAGGTGAACCTCGAGATCTTGCCATGTGCCTTGGACAGTCCTGCCTAGATAATGCCCCCCCTATCTGTCAGGCATCCATCGTCACAGTGGCAACGGGTTGCTGAGGGACAAATTAGGTGGTTGTGGTTAACTGGTTGGGTTGAGTCCACCAAATGAGTCCTTCTTGCAAGAGTCTGTCAGCAGTATGTGATGAGTTAATGGTAGATGTTGAAAGGACCACTATGACGACAGCAGCCACGGAAGAATCCGCATGTGTAGACTGGCTAGCGGCACTAGTAGTATGGTGGAGGCCATGGTCTCTAGGAGCTTCAGAACAGTCTTGGCCTTGACTTTTCATAGGGGGGAGAAGATGTTGAATTTGAATAACCAGATTCTGTGCCCTTTCTACTGAAAGACGATCCAACATGTCTACTGTGTCTATCTCTGCACCTATAAAAATCACAAATTGAGAGAGCAATAAGGCAGATTTTTCCCAATTGATAGTAATACCCAACTGGGCACAAAGTTGAATGGTAGCATCCCTGGTCTGAAGAAGTAGATGCCTGGTGGGGGCGGTCAGGAGCCAGTCGTCCACATACAGAAGCACCTGGAATCCTCTACGTCTCATGTGAGCTGTCACTACTGCCATACACTTGGTGAACACCCTGGGGGCTGTGGTGAGACCAAAGGGCAGAGCACGAAACTGGTAGTGACTGGCTCCCAGCCGGAAGCATAGATGACTCCTCGACCCCCTGTCCATTTTTATGTGGTAGTAAGTGTCTTGGAGGTCTATTGGGCACATCCAAGTGTCTTTCCTATTGGGCACATCCAAGTGTCTTTCCCTAGTAACAGGAGTATAGACTGCAGTGTCACCATCCAGAACTTGTCCTTCTTTACTGATTCGTTCAGTCTGTTGAGGTCCAAGCTGGGCCTCCAGTCCCCTGTACGTTTTGGCACTAAAAAGAATCTGAAGTAAGATCCGGATCCTATTTGGTCTGCTGGGATGGTTTGACTGACTCATTTTGCTAGCAACTTGTTGACCTCTACAGTTGTCTGATCCCTGTGATTGGGTGGAACATCTGGGATCCTCTTGGGAACATAACATGGCAGAGAAAAGGGTATGACATGACCTCTGGTAATAATTTTTTGTACCCGTTTGTCTTGAGTGATACTTAGCCAGACTTCTGGATGCAAAGAAATGCGACCCCCGACCGGCTCCAGAGAAGCACAGTTGGGCCCCACATCATGAGCGCTGGTAAGACCGGCCTCGAAACGAATTGCGGCCTCCCTGGTTTTGTGGTCCCTCCCCTGCCTCTAAGGTGACATCTACCATTTCCTCCTCCTCCTCTGCCTCTGAAGGAGGAGTCACCCTGTGCATCTTGGAAAAACCTCTGGGACTTCTTGAACCACATTTTACCACCTCTCTGACCATTAGAGTATGGTCTAGAGGGGACACTAAAACATACTCCCATGGCAGAGTGTGTTTTTCCTTCTTGCTCGCACCGGGTGAGTGTGTCCTTCACCTTGGGTCCAAACAATGAAGAACTGTCGATGGGGGGCATTGGTAAAGGTAGACTTGAACGGTTCCACAAAATTACACAAACGCATCCAGGAATGACATCTTATTGAAATTCCTCAACCTGCTGCTGTACTCACTCCATTGGCTGCATATGAGATAAGCCTCATGGACGAGTTGACAATAGAGTTCAAGGTGGATAACTGGGCAGACACCTTGTCAGGGACTCCCTCAGTGAATGTACCTTGTAGAGAATCTCCTAACTCCTTAAGGAGATTTCTCTGAAGCCTTGTTAAGTGTGTAAGGTAGTTCAGTGATCTAAGAGTAAATGCCGCTGACGAAAAGATATGCTTCCCGTATCTGTCCATCGTTCAAGACTCTTTATTCCGTGGATGTACAGAAGAAGTTTCCACTAGCTCCTTCTTAGTGGCCGCTGCCACCACCACCTGGCATCTACGGGAACACCTTTAGACAAAAAATTCCTTCTCCCTGGGCGCAGAATGAAACTTATTTGGACTCGTAGGGACTGGGTCCACGGCATCAGTAGTATCCCACACCTTCCGACCAACAAGCTCCATCAGTTCGTCGAAAGGTGGAGACACCCAAGAGGCTGCAGGTTGAGACCTGAAAGCCTTCAGGTACACCGACTCATCAGAAGGGGTGACTGTGGGCCAGCCGCACTTCTGCTTAAGGATTTCCAGGATGTCTACGAAGGAGACATTATCAGAGGATGACTTGGGGGACCCTTCTGACTCCTCGAGGTCAGTGTCCGAGGTAAGAGACTCGTCCTGGGAGTGTACATGCTTCCTCTTGCATGTTCTATTCTGTGGGGGCTATTCAGAAGGATATTCCGGGGAGGTCACGGAAGAATGGGGGCCACCAGTCTGTGGCTCCTGAGGCTACTGGTCTCTGCTGTCCAGAGAGGGAGTAGGAGCTGAGACAGAAGTAGGTGCCCTGGGGGGTGAGAGTGTCGGTACTCCTGGTAGGAGCTGATGATCTGGACTGCACACTCATCTTGAATGCCAACCCTTCTGGCTCTGAAGACCTCCTCGGCTCCGAGGAGACCAAGGATGCCATCGGTTCCAGAGCCATCTGCTCCGAGACAGATGTAGGGTCCGAACTCATCCTCGCCGACACGCCGAGAGGAAGGCTCGGAACTGAAGAGGTTCAGTTCCAGGTGCCCCTGTCGAGGCCAACCAGGGAGCTTTGGCTCTTAGACACCATAGACGGCACTGAGAGTGTCGGAGCGGAACTCTGCTCCGAGAGTTCCACCAGAGGTACCAAACACATTCCGCTCCAAAATACCAGCATAGCATAGCTAGGAGGAGGAATCACCGAAGGGGGGACGGACTCAAGTGGCCCCAGAACCGACTGGGTCGGAGCCAACAACAATTTAAGTAAGGCAGATGACTTCAGAAGTCTCAGCACTACCCTCTCCACATCTTCCGATAAACTCCTGGAAAGCCTGGAAGACAGAGTAGGAGAACGGGATCTCTGCAATATGGGTGACCTTAATGTAGGGGAGACCAGTAAAGGATCCGTCGACCGGCTCCGTTGAATACTCTCAGTGGTAGACTCCGAACTACTTTGTGCCGACCCTGTAACCTCAGTAGCAGAACCCTCGATCAGCTCTGAACTCAGTGGGGCCGATGAGGCAGTAATTTTGTCAGACTTGGTAATTTTAAGAGGTGGCTCTGAGACACCAGCCAGCACCGCGAGGAGGGCCTCTTAAGAGGATTTGGGTTTCTCCTTTTTAGATCCCTGAGATCTAGCAGAGGAGGAAGAGCTAGCCAGATCTTCCTCAAAAGAAGGCTTTAGGAGACCTTTTAGTATGAGCTTATTTTTTCTCTCTTGCAACACCCTAGCACTAAGAGTGGCAAAATAAGCATGTTTCCTGTAAGTGGATGTCCCCAAGACAATATATGCAGTTACTGTGGCCATCCATTATAGACATCTTCTGTGAGCATTTCACCCACTTTTTAAAGCCTGATGGCTTATGATCCTTGGCTTCCTTAGACATCTCACAAAATATTGAACACACACGGAGGAAAAGTGGGAGGACTAGGTCCTCTAACTTAAACGGGCCTAACCCTAAAGGAACGGATAAAGAGACACCACGAGGACTAGGTCCTCTAACTTAAATGGGCCTAGCCCTGGTAGAGAAGAAGGAAAATAGGTCCTCTAACTAAAACGGACCTAGGGGGTACAGAAACAAGTAGAGAACCTCGTACACACACTAGAACAGGAATACAAGTCTAATTAATGGAAAAAACAAAGAATGAAGGTCAACAGAACCTCGTTCTGTCTGCAACACTAATAATAACTGTAAATCTAAACAAGCGGAAGGCTCCGCAAGTAAAGCTATTACTTATAATATTTAAGAAAGCACACACAGTCTAAGCTAAGCGCAAAAGGCACCTACAACTACTAATATAAATAGTATGAAAACAAGGAATATAGATGTATATATATGTATGTGTGTGTGTATATATATATATATATATATATATATATATATATATATATATACACACATATACACATACACATACACATACATACATATATATATGTTTGTTTGTCTCTTTCGGCTTTTCCCGGTTAGGGGTCGCCACAGTGGAACTCCCGTCCACTAATGATTGACAGTTGATTTTTACGTACCGGCTTGCCAGGCCTAACGCACAACCTTCAACGAAGGTACGCCCATTCACGCATGTCTCCACACAGAAGACGCTCTAGCTGAGAATCAAACCGGACAGCGTCTTACTTTGAGGCGACAATGCTACCGCAGCACCACCACCGCAATATATATATATATATATATATATATATATACACACATAGATATAGATATATGTAACAACCCAGTGAAACAACTGGCACACAGGATACCAAATGGTACTATAGGGCCAACGGCCAACTGTACTCAAAGAAACTGCACACAAAAAGCGCTCTGATAAACGCTAACTATCTAACTACAAACACGACACTAACTACAGCAATATAATGCTATATAATGCTATCAAATTGTGAAAATAGAAGAAATATCCTCAGAGCAAAATGTGTTAAGAGTTAGCCATAGCCAAGAAGAAGCACATCCAAACTCGTTGACGCGGCAAACGAGATCTGGGGATTGTACTGGTGCATCATGGGATACCTACCTAGCCACGAGCCAACTAGAAGACATCGAGCTTGTAAATAGGCCGAGTCAGAGCCGAGGATCAGCTCCGATCCCATCAGTAAGAATGAAGGTGAGAAAGGACTACAGAACATGAACCGTTTATTCTAACACGAAAACTGGAAATCGCTGCTAATTGTACTTTAATGGTACAAGAACTAGCTCCTCCTTCAAAAAGATGTGCTAGAAGTTCCAAGATATTATGAATGGGGACTGAGAAAGGTTAAGTATTACGTTTTTGGGCCCAAAAAAACAAATATTATCCATTTGCTGGAGTATAGTTTTATGGGAGGACAAAAGAATAGGACGGACAGCAGAAGAGAGAGCATAGGTTGTCTGGCTATTGATGTAATTGGAGGAACCAGGCAGCCAGCCTGAAAGTCACTATGTCTGGATGTATCATGCCTGTTGGTTGAGACAGGAGGTCTGGTGCTGGATCCAGAAACCAAGGTTATTGAATCAGGTAAGGCCAAAGGAAGGGAAACCAAATTTGTCGAGGCCAATAAGGCACAATGAGGATGACCTTGTTCTTCAAACTTTCTGAAGAAATTTGGGAATTAATGGAGTGGGACTATACACGTAAAGTAAATTGGAGGGCCAATCGTCAAATAGAATGTCCCTCGGGGATTCCCGCTGTGGGGGGATTATGGCAAAGTATCTGCATTTGTTGTTCGGGAAGGCATGAATAGATTGCAGCAAGGCTGGCCCCACCGTCTGAAAATTATTTCTGTCACCTTGTTGTTGAGAGACTATTCTTGAGGTAGTAAGACGGACCTGCTCAGTTTGTCTGCTATCATGTTGGATTTCTCTGGAATATGTGTTCATATTAGAAAGTGGTTGGAAGATATCACCCATTGCCACACTCTGAGGGCTTCTCAACACAGGGGATAAGATTTGGTTCTGTCCTGTTTGTTGATGTACCAGAATACTGACATGTTGTCTGTCTGTCTGGACTGCAGTTGTTCCAAGAGGAAGAGAGTCCTGGAATGCTTGCAATGCTAAGAACACCACTGTCCTCTCCAGAACACTGATATGCAGGTTGGCCTCTATGGGGGACCAAGTGACTTGGACTGTCTTCCCTAGGAAGTGCCCCCCCACCCCACACAATCAGGGAAACATCTGTATTCACTATGGCCTTGGATTGATGGAGGATGAAAGAACAACCTTGTAAGAGGTATTGTGACTGCATCCACCAGGAAAGGTACTGTTTGGAGACCTGGGTTATTCTTGTCTTTGCTGACATGGGTTGAAAAGCATTGACTATTGTGTTGCTAGCATCCATTGTAGAATTCTCATGTGTAATCTTGCAAGGGGACTAAAATTATTGCTGCTGACATCGACCACAGGGCTTGGAGAATCAGTAGGGCTAAGATTCTGGTACTGCAAATTATTTTCCTAACCTGTATCCTTATTGTTGTGAACTCCTGATAGTGGAAGAGAAGCTACCATAGACTGTGTGTTGAACACTGCTTCTATGAATTCTAATGTCTGGGTTGGTTGTAAGTGAGACTTGTTGTAATTTATGGTTATTTCGAGATGTGAACAGGTCTGTAACACCATCTCATGTTTCTATCAGTCGATGCCTAGTCAGGGCAGTAATGAGCTAATTGTCTAAATATGTAAGCACTCAGAATCCTTGTAAGTCTCGGGTGAGTTGCTACCACTGCCATGCAGTTGGTGAACACCATGGGGCTGTGGTGAGACCAAAGGGCAGTGCTGTGAACTGACAATGACTGGTTCCCAGCCAGAAGCGCAAGTACCTTCTGGATCATCTGTTCATATTTATGTGATAGCACACATCCTGAAGATCTATTCAGCACGCTCAGTTGTCCTTGCTCAAAAAGGGCAGAATGGACTGAATCATGACTATCTGGAACGTTGTGCGTGGAATCGACTTGTTCAGTATACTTTAATCCAAAACTGGTCTCCAGTCCCCTGTTTTCTTTGGCACTAAAAATAATCTGGAGTAAGTTCTGGTTTCTATTTGGTCTGGTGGGACCTCTTAGATGGCTATTTTTAGCAGCTTTGAAATTCTAGTGTTGCTTCCTCCTTCTGATTGGGTCAGACATCTGGAAATTGTTTTGACAGTGTAGGAGGTAAGGGAAAGGGAATTATATAACTTCTGGAAATAATTGTCTGCATCCAACTGTCTTTTGTTATCTCTAGCCAGGCTGTCCGGTGTAGAAGTTAGTGACCCCCAACTGCCACCAGAGGTAGGCAATCAGGCCTCCATTCAGGAGTGCTGAAAGAGTCTGTTGGAAAAGGAACCCCTAGACCCCTGGATTTGTGGGCCGCCTCTGCCACGAGGTTGTCATCCCCGCCTCTGGGGGAACTACCTTTACATGAGTCCTGGAAAGGATCCTGAGATTTTTTGAAGCATGTTTCTTGACCTCCCCATTGATTCCTGGAAAAGGTCCTTTGAGGGGTTAAAAAACACATGCCCACTGCAGACATGGTCTTTCCATCTTTCTCACACCTGGAGAGTTTGTCTTGTACTGTGGGGCCAAACAAAGAAGTCCCATCAAAGGGGAACAATGACTTGAAGGGCTCCACAAAATCACATAAGTGCATCCAGACACACCTCTTGATGGAAATACCTGAACCCACAGCCTTTGAGGTGCCTTCTGCAGTGTGCGAGATAAATCTCATGGACGAATTGAATATAGCTTGCAGGGTAGCCAACTGAGAGACCACTAAAGATTGAGGCCAATAACAGTACAATGTTCCCTTTGGTATGTACCTTACCAGGCACCTGGAGCAACTGAAGCTTCAGCTCCTAGAGTCATCCAGCTCCAAGGATATCAGAGCTGGTGCACTCAGAACAATAGTCATATCTGAAGACGATATTCTCTTCAGATCCAAACCAGGCAGAACTGGAACACTCGGATCTGAAGGCTCTAAAACCACAGGCTGAATTAGCAAAGGAGCTGTTATGGGTGGAGTGGTGGATGGATGAACTTCCTAACCCAAAGGGATAGGAACCATGAGAACTCCCTTCTGAATTTGCTCTGAGAAAAATTTCCTCATCATTCTTTCCACATCTGCTTGTGTGAGACTCCCAGATGAACAACAGGATACCAGGGACGGCTATTTTGAGTCCCTCTCTAAAAAGGGAGAGAGCATCCTGGAAGGAACCTGATCCAAACCTGGTGAATAGGTAGTTCTTGGTAAGGGCTTCGGATCCAAAGATGTAGGAACCAAAATATATCTGGTCGGATCTGAGGATGTAGGACCTAAAACATGTGTGGTTAATCTGATGATGGTCAGTCAGATCGGATGTAGCTTTGGATCTAGTTTTTCTTTCTTTCTTTCTTTCTTGGTTCAGAAGAGGTAGAAGCTGGAGAATCCAAGGATCTAGACCTTTTTGACAGGTCTTTAAATCTATGTTTGGGGGATTGAATTCCAGCAATGGCTTCAGAAAAAGAAGATGACAGTAATCCCTTTAAAATCAGCTTATTTTTCCTGTCTGCTAAAACTTGGGGGCTGAACCCACGACAAATACTGCAGTCCTGTTGTAAATGTTTTGGTCCTAGCCATTACACACAAAGACTGAGGGTATCAGACGAATGCAACTTGTGCCCACATTTGTCACATTTTTTAAAATCTGCTGGACCTTTCTCACATACATTTTTTGTTTGTTTGTTTCAAGAGGCAGAAAGGAAAAGGAAAAATACCCACAATGGTATTTAAGAACTACAAGAAAAAACATGTAGATAAAGAACAAATACCAACAATGGTAATTACAGAGATTACACTACGTGTAAAGAAGTGTAAAGGGAAGGAGATAGACTTACCAAAGATGGTATAAAGATTTTACACTCTGTGTGTAAGAAAAATAGTGTAAGACAAAGAACAGAAGAAATGACTTAAGATGAAAAACGTAGATTAAAGAAAGTTATTTGTAAAAGTTTTTAGAAAGGAAAATATGAAAATTTTACTTCTCTATCTGAAGACTCAAGAGCTGAAAGGGACTACATCTAAACGCTAAAGCGGCAAACAGGATCTGAGGGATGTTAGGGGTGGTGCATTATGGGTAGGGAAGGAGCTTGAGAGTTTGTTGGAGGCTGTGAGCTAATAAAATGGCCAAGTCTAATCCGAGGATCAGATCCAATCCCATTAGATGAAGAATGAATGAAAATCGACATCAGATTTTCTGTTTTTTGTAAAATAAATCTATACCTGTGCAAAGAAATAGTAGGCAATTTCAACTATCTCATCACTGACAGGGTAAGTTAGCAAATCTCATCAGTATATAACCAAACATGTTTTTTTGCAAAAAATTTTTGCAAAAAATCCTTCATGCAAGTTGTTCAAGAAATGTCTAGAGAGGAGTAACAATTCTTGGTACTTACCAATAATAGTAACTTTTGTGATAACAATGTAGTTGAAAAACCACTAAGCACTTCATATTAAAAAAGGTCTCTTTGTTGACCAAAAAATAAATTCCTGGTAGTTGGTACCAACCAGAACTGACCCTTTAAGGACTGCACAAATTCTAATTACAATGACATTTTTAAATAATACTAGCTGTCACTTTTTATAGGTAGAAAACTAAGAGGTAGCTGGTAGGTTTTCTATGAAAACATGCCAGCATGTGTTAATACATTTATACCTAACCTAGTTAAATACTTTGTTAGGGACATGAAAGGGTTAGTATTGTGAAATATGAAAATAAGTGACACTTCTTATAATAAGTACACATTGCCTGCATTTAACTGTCTAGAATAAGTAAGAATAGCTCACAGCTTGCCTTAGTAACTGCAGGGCCCACTTTGGGACATATTTTTGGGAAGGCAAGCCATACCCTCTCCCATCCCAACCCTACCCAACGGCCTACTAGTTTTCTGTTCCCAAGAAAGTTTGATTCTATTAAGTGGAAGAAGTTTAAGGATAGACAATTATTTCTTTTTGTCTTGAACACTACAGTCATCAACATCCTTGGATATCTCTGCCCAAGTTCAACAGTCAGACTAGGGGCTTGCAGCATGAGATAAACTGACAGTGTGAATTTAATGTTAAGTCTCTGGCACAAAGGCACAGACTCTGACTACAGTTAATTTATTTCCTTTAGCTGACCGGGAATGCCCGACTGTGCAAAAATCCATTTCAGTGGATGCCCAGGGAGAAAAACTCCACAAAAAAATTAAACAATGTCAGCACATTAATACAAAGAATAAAAGTCACATAGGATAACACTTGCAGTGCAGAGAAATAAGATAGTATTTAACATACACATATTTATATATATATATATATATATATATATATATACGGGTGTGTGTGTGTGTGTATGTGTATATATATATATATATATATATATATATATATATAAATGTGTGTGTGTGTGTGTGTGTGTGTATATATATATATATATATATATGTGTGTGTGTATATGTATATATATATATATATATATATATATATATACACACACACACACACATATATATATATATATATACACACACACACACACACACACACACACACACACACACACACACACACACACACACATATGTATAAACACATTGATTTAGAACAACTGGAAAAATTGCAGCAACAATAGGAAAACAACTGTGAACCATCACTTTGGTTTAAAATCTGGTTCAACACAGTTTTCTACCTTTAGCCAAAACATTTTCTTTCTTTCTTGCTTTCTTTCTCTCCTCCTTTCATTAGCTCTTTGTTCAGCCATTCTTTCTTCATTTGGAACCACTACTCATAATTGGAATACTTATTAAATGCTTTTTTAATTATGTTGAACTTACTAATACTCAGCATCACCCCAATTAGATTGATTTACATGTCTCACTATATAAAACTAGTGGCTGTTTTACATCTTTGTGAAATCACGCATGGTGAAGCATGACTACATAATTTTATGAATATAGCTTTCCCACAAAAGCTTCAAATCTAATTTGTTTTTGAAAGCACTGTTAGTTGTTAGGGACATTTAACTACAGAATGGAGTGGACTACACTGGCTGTAGCAATTTTATTGATACATTTCAGTTTGAGTGGCACAACCTTTTTACTTTTAAATGGTGGCAGCAAAACAATGGAGCTAAACCTATGGCAGTACAGTAAGAAAAGGGAAAGGGTTATCTTACAGTTTAAATATTAAAAAAAAACATCTGTTTTGCCTGCCAAAGAAAAAAAAACTTACCTTACTCTACCTCCCTTTGGGGAGGAAATATCAGAAAGCTCTGCTTTTGTTCCATAACATGTTAGGTATCCCAGAGCTGTCTGTAGTACTTACAGATAGAACCTTGCTAATACCCCGTACAGTGGAAGGAGGATCCCATCATATATGGAACCCCTTCCTCATGCCGTGTACCCTCAGGGCTGTTTGCAGTACTCCATATACAGCTTTGTCTGTGTCATGTACAATGGAAGGATGGCCGCATCATCAACGGTGCCACATCTTCATGGTAGACACCGCAGACCTGTGCATAGTACTCAAGACACAGCCTTGACAGTGCCCTCTACAATGGAAGGATGATCCCATCATCTATGGAACCCCCTCCTCATGCTAGGTGCCCCAGAACTACATGTAGTACTCCAGATACAGCCTTACCTGTGCGCTCTGTACAATGGAAGGGTGATCATTATGGAACCCCCTTCATTCTAGCTAAGCCCAGAGCTATGTATAACACTTGAGATACATACTTGTCAGCACCCCGTACAATGAAAGGATGACTCCATCATCAATGGAACATCCTTCTCATGCTAGGTACCCCCACAGCTTTCTGTAGTAATCAGATACAACCCTGCCAGTGCTCTGTACAATGGAATAATGACCCTATCACCTATGAAACCCCCTCCTCATGCTAGGTACCCCATATCTGTGTGTAGTACTCCAGATACAGCCTTGCCAATGCCTTGTACAATTGAAGGATGACCCCATCAACTATGGAACCCTGCAGGGCTGTCTGTAGTACTCCATATACAACCTTGTTAGTACCCTGTACAATGAAAAGATGACCCCATCATCTATGTAGCTTTCCTCCTCATGCTAGTCATCCCCAGATCTGTGTGTAGTAATCCATATACAGCCTTGTTTATGTTCAGTACAATGGAAGGATGAGCTCATCTGAGGCACATAAAGCCTTGCCTGTGCCCTGTACAATGGAAGGATGACCCATCATCTATGGAACCCCCCCTCCTCATGCTAGGTACTCCCAGAGCTGTCTGTAGTACTCCAAATACAACATTGTTATTACCCTATACAATGGAAAGATGACCCCCATCATCTATGGAACCCCTCCTCATGCTAGGTACCCCAGATCTGCGTGTACTACTCCAGATACAACCTTGCCAGTGCCTTGTACAATGTAAGAATGATCCCATCATCTATGGAACCCCTTCTCTTGCTAGGTACCCCAAGAACTGTGCGTAGTACTCCATATAGAGTCTTGCCCAATGGAAGAATGACCCCCTCGTCTATGGAACCTCTTCCTCATGCTTGGTAACCCAGATCTGTGTGTAGTACTCCAGATACAGCCTTGCCATTGCCCTGTACAATGGAAGGATGACTCCATCGTCTATGGAACCCCTTCTTCATGCTATGTATACTCCCAGAGCTGTGGAAAGCACTTTAGGTGCATCCTTACTAGTGTCCTGTACTATGGAAGGATAATCTCACCATCTGTGGAATCCATTATTCACACTATGTACCCCCATAGTTGTGGCAAGCACTCCAGGTACAGCCTTACTGGTGTCATCCCCTATGGAAGGGTGGGCCAAATCATGTGTGGAACACACTCTTTATGTAATTCATGACTATTCATTCAAGGCCTTTTCTCTGATAGATGACGCAATGAAAAAAATCACTGAAAACTACTTTCAGCAAGTATGATTTTTAAGCTTTTTTGTAGGCAAGCCTCTGTGCACCCAACTCCATGGTCAGTGGTGACCCATTCATAGAATTCATTCAAGCTGAGTTGACAAGTTCTCCACTGTGTACCATGACATAGCTTGTCAGCTTTCTTTGGAGCAAGTAGATGAGAATATGGTTCCTTCCACATTGTTTTTGTGATATGTTGGAAATATCGTGGCGTGGGCGGTGCAGTGGTGCAGCGGTTAACTCTGTCGCCTCACAGCAAGAGGTTCTCCGGTTCAGTTCTCGGCTGGGGTGCCTTCTGTTTGGAGTTTGCATGTTCTCCCTGCGTTTGCCTGGGTTTCCTCCGGGTACTCCGGTTTCCTCCCACATTCTAAAGACATGCTTCTGGCGCATTTCTCCCCGGGCCTCTGCTGAAAACAGGATCTGTGGAACCGAGTCTGACTTTCCCAGTCAACAAATATTAAATACAAATAAAATATTGCACTAAGGAGGTGGGGTAATAATTCAAGTCAAGGGCTGATCAGTCATCATTGTGAAATATTCTTTGGGAAAAAGGATATCCTTTGAGACACTGTATATGCATGAGATTAATGGTTTCACTGAGTAATATATTTTTTGGAATGAGACCAGAAGATGAAAAACATCAATACCATTGTCAGAGTCAAACAGACTCCATCTGTATCATGCAGACATTTTTTAAGAAGACTGAAGGATACAGCGGCATTTCTTTTTCTTGACTGAGAAGTATGATAAAAGAGTTTCAACAGATTAGTAGAAAACCTAGGCATCTGGTTAAGCTACTGAGAGGAACTAATATCAGAGGTCAAGTCGAAAGGAAACTGATGTAGGTGCCTCTTGGACATGAATCATAGCTGCTTCTTATACCATCATGAAATATTCTTCCTGGTAAACATTCTGTGGTGGATGTACATTGAATCCTTTAATCCTTTTTTTTTTAATTAATATTAAGTTCCATCAAAGCTGATCATATGAAACTCCATTTAATTAAAAAAAAAAAAAAAAAAAAAAAGACAGCTCTGTGACACAGGCGTTACAAAGATATGACTGAAATCCAGGTGACATGGGAATGATTACCAGCAACCTGGATGCTGGAAAAGCTGACTGGGAAGAGCATGACGTACTCTCCCATCTGGGGTGGGAGGAGGGAAAGCAAAGTTTACTGAAGTATTGAAACTGAGCAGAGATTGCATGCCACAGTGGGAATCACCAAGAGAAACTACAATGGGTCAAGGTGCATACACCATGCAACACATAATATAGTCATGGCAAGCATGCACAGAAGGAAATATGTTGAGAATGGTACGGTAATGGCATCTGCCTCTGTCACCTACTATAGGGATATCAGTGTTACAGTATGTTCACAAATGACCCCCCCCCCCCAGGCTTGCTGGGATGAAGTCCCCCTCCTGTAAGGAGCTCTTTCCCTTTGCTGTACAGACAGGAATGAATGAGTGGAAAGATTATCCCCTCTCAGGTGTCATGGGAGACATTTTTTTTCAGAAGGAAGAGATTAATGCCCGTCAGGTAAAAGGGGAAAAAAGATATCTAAAAAATACACACACATATATATATATATATATATATATATATATATATATATATATATATATATATATAAACAAAACTCCAATAACGTTTTCTGTTAGAGGTGACAAAGCTCCTAATGCCTAAAAAAGGTGGTTATAACAAATTCTGAGGTAACTATGCTTGAGAAAAATCTCTCTCAGTACGGAGAATCAAGACTTTTTTTGAAAAAAATCAACCTATTACACCAGCTGAAGAGTTTTTTTGGGGAAAAAAAAAAACAGCAGCAAATTGCATCCAGCAACCAAAATAGGGATATAAAGAAACATCTACTATTAATTCATCTGAGCAAATAAATAATTCTTCACAACTGTTATAGAAAGATTCATCTTTTATGAAAAGAAAAATAAGCACACTGGTTTTCTGTGGATGCTTTTGTTTTAGAAGATGACCCTAAATGTTGATACGTTTTTAACTAATCGAGGTTTCTCACACATCTTAGTTGATAGAAGAAAAAAAAATAAGCCTCTCTCTAAGTGAAAGACAGTGATTTTCTTTTAGCTTTCAGGATCTCTATGAGATCAGATCACCTGCAATCTGGTGCATGCTTTATCATATGATTAAAAAATCCAGCACTAAGTTATTAATCCAAATTCAGGCTTTAACAGGAGGTAAAATCACAATCTTATACCAGTGTCACCCACTGATGATCTCAAGAAATAACAATATATCTAGTAAACTCGTGTGATACACAATGAAAGAAGAACCTATTCAGACTCAGTTTTACTTCGCGAAAGAGTAAATACTAGGCTAGCAATTTCCAGACTATAAGAAACTTGGCCAATCACCAGAGGTCAGAATCAAGCCATGTACTTGCTATATGTGAGGTAAAGCCTTTAACCATTATGCCAACTGCCCCATCCCAAAAAAAAATTGCAACTGCCCTATGAGGGAATCATTCAAATACACATAAACAAATAGATAATGTCCCATATGTAAAACATTCAAGTCAATAGATATACTACCTAGAAGCACCATTAAAATAAAAGCATATACATGTCACTACATTTTTTTGTAAAGCAAAATTATTTTAGTTTGAAGTTAAGTTCCGATTTACACAGAGCACAAAGTTTCCAAATCCCTGTTTTCTTCCTGCTGTAACTTGAGTATCAGCAATAGGTCCCTTTGTACTTTTACGTGTTACTTTACAACAAACTTAAACTTGCATAGGATTTAGAATGTCTCTAAACCTGGCCCTGACCCTTCTTTGTGCAACATGTGAACAAATGCAGTAACTGACTTTTAAAACTCTGGTGTTTTTTTTCCCCATGTGCAGGGATCTTTGTGTAAATATGGTCAACAAAACTACATACTTCCTATGGCAATTAATAAACTGACTAATTTCTAAATTACCATCTGTATTCACCAATCTGTTTAACTGAGAGTACATACTTACCAAATGGAGAATGACCACAGAAGTAACATCATTTTGATAAATGCATCTGTCTGTCTTTTTTAAATTGTACTGCCTATGATTCCTGACTACCTGGTCATTCAGGTTATTGCCATTTCTACAAGAGAAAACAGGAACACCTGATATAGTTATCTAACTTTTTTCAGACTGTAATGCCAACAAACAACAATGTTTAACAATACAGTATTTAATCAGGTATACTTAAGGACAAAATCTGGGTTGATTTAGGTAAGCATTTTTCGGGTGATATCAAATTATCTGAACTTCTTAACTATCTGCACTTTTTAAATATCTAACTTCTATCATTTTGACAAATGTCAGAAAAATTTTTTACATGTTTTTCAAAACAATTTGTCACGTGGTGTACTCTTTCAAATTCCATTCTCATAAAACACATGTTTAACCCTTACAAACTAAAACATAAACATATTTTTTACTCAAAGGTCCTGGATCAGAATTAACAGTCCTAAGCAGCATAACTGTCTCACATGATTTACAAAACAGTCCCATTACGAATGCACTAGCATCTTTATGTTAAAGTACAAAAAAATCTAATTTTGGCTGTATTGCATAGAAGGGTAACCTACGTTCTGATCGAATCCCGTAAGAGCGAGCAGCTATGTTACCATCTAGACTGCATTGAACTGCCATGTCAGCGATGGGCTGAAATAACGAATACAGAAGTTTGATACACAGTTGCAGCACAGGAAACCTCAGTGTGCCAAAACTGTCAGGAAACCCCAACATGTAGCATAATGTACCTAACACTAAATAAATAAATAAAAGCATATACCCTTAACACTAAATAAATCTAGCACTAAATACATAATATCAAATTGGGAGGAGAAAGGACTGCAATTAAAGCACAAAAAAAGAATATCTCCAGTATGCAAGCTCGAACCTGCAATAATTTCCATCTCAGGTAAATCTCACCATCATTATTCTACCAAGCAGCTGTCGGTCTTCTGCTTTATTTCTTTACTTCAGTGGTAGGGCTGTAGACAGTGAATACTGCAGCCTTATATTTTCCTATTCTGATGTCAATCATTTCTATTCTTTATTTCAAACAGTCTCCGATATGGAAGTTCGGCACTGTTTGAGTGACAACATGCTGCTCAAAATAGATGATTTGATCGGAAAGCAGGAGTCAGTATAGAAAACATAAGATGCCACATCCAAAAACAATTCATATTAAATACAAGACACTACACTGCAAGGACTAATTCAGGCAGATATGGAAAAACACCTTCTGTATGAACAAACCCAGTAGATTTTGTATGCTTAGGTGCATAAATTTCTTTCCAAGTGTAATTACTTCTCTAGATTAAATGTATCTGTCCATGCAGCTTACCGCAACCTGACAAAAGCATTCAATACCAGACTGCTTTCAAAGCTTTAGAGCTTTAGGACATCTTCCACCCTCATAGGAGACAACTGATTGGCTTTCCTGAAGGGTTTAGTTCTGTCCAAGTAGTATCTGAGCTGCCTGTGGATAACAGAGTGTGTAGGATTCTTTCTCCCTTACTTCATTTATATTATTTACTTATGGGCATTTGTTTACCTGATTAGTGTGACTGGGTTTATAAAGACCCTTTTTCAGTGGAGGGCTGGAGAGAAAAGCTCCAGGACAAAATCATTAATTTACAATTAATGATTACACCTTTTGAGAGTTATAAAACAATACCGAGTCATGAAAAATAACTATACAAAGTGTAAAAGAAAAATAGATGTACTATATAATGCTGTACAATACAGTTTTAAAACAGCAATGCAGTATGATGTAATTTTGGGATAATATCTTAATGAAAACGATGGAGCTACAATTAAGGCACTGACCTCCTATGCCAAGGACTGTGGGTTCAAGTCCTATCTGCAGTGGTATAATCTAAGTCTGGCAGTTGGCACAGTGGGTTAAGGCTGTGATTCCCTCAGCCCTCATTTGCCTACTATGTGACAATGAGCAAGTCCTTAAACACACTGCTCCTGGGGTGCCCCTGGAAAGGGACCGTGTGTCCAGTGGGTGGCCTACCTGGTTACCAGATGGGTGCTATTATTCGGGGATAGATTTAGGTTCATAGGTGTTTACTAGGCTAATGACCACAAGGGACTTTTTAAGCCTAGCCATGCAATTCAAATCTTGATAAATGTAAGTAGAAGCTTTGGAGATGAAACATTTACAAGCAGTGGCCTGGGAGATGAACCATTTAGCATAATGGTTAAGGCCATCACTTCATAGACACAAGATACAGGATTTCATTTTGACCACTGGTTATTGGCTAGGCTTAAAATGGCCATTCAGGGTAGTTGTACTAATATTCACCTATGAACTGAATTACAAGGAAAAAATATGATTATTAAGTTATGGAAAGAATGCAGGAAGATTAACAGTCTGGCTTAAAGTAAACTCTGGAACCACTTTAGGTATAAAAGAAAGATTAGTTTTTCCAAACAACCCCTACTCCAATCACCACAAACCAAGCTACACTGCACCAACCACTCTTTCTACATTCTTGTTCCCAAAATATGGGAATCCCTTGCCCAGCCACCCAAAAGAAGTACAAACCTCCTTACCCACCCTCAGAGATGAACTTAAAAAAAATTCCTCTATAGCAAATTAAACTATACTTGCTAGACAGCAGGCCACATCATGTAAGGACCTCTCAACCTCCTCTTACTCTCTCTCGACTACTAAAACCTCCCAACCAACCACCATCTCCTGATTTGACACTCCCTATCCCACATTTCCACCTAAAATATAATCACGTGAATTGTAAAATTTGCATTTCTTTCATAATTGATTGTTGCATCTACTAAATTGCTACTATACATTTTTTGATATATATATATATATATATATATATATATATATATATATATTATATATATATATATATATATATATATATATATATATATATATATATATATTATATATATTATATATATATATATATATATATAGTCACTTTCTGTTTCTTTTTTGATATTTACAGCTTACTACTACTCTGTTCTCTTCTTTTTTTTTCTTGTGAATTATTTCACCCAGGCAGTATCTGCAAATGGTCAGTTTACCACCCCAGTAAACAAACTTAAAATAAAATAAATTAAAATAAAATAAAGAACCCCTGTCCTTTTGGAAAATGAGGTAGGGTTAATTCACCATAAGAACTCGTAATTTAGATGCCAGAGCAATGAGTAGTACAGTTTTCCTTAAGAACCTCAACCCAGGCTGATGAGCTGGTTCAAATGGAACAAATGTCAACTTTTCAAACAAAAAATTAAGATCCCAAGGAGGAGCTACCCATTTTCTAGATCAGCAGATATATAAAACACCTTTCAAAAACTGCCTGACTTCAGCTGGGGGTAGTAAGGTGCCTCCACCGACCCTGGTAATTACCGTCCCATTAGCTTGACAAGCCTTATCTGCAAAGCCATGGAGAGGATCATAATGGAACTCATAAATAAAGACATAGGGAACTTGCAGACTTTGGATCCAACCCAGTTTGGCTTTGTCAAAGGCAGATCATGCCTTTTAAACTTGGTTGACTTTTTCGAGACAGTCACCAAGGCCATTGATGAGGGAAAGGCAGTCCATACAGCCTACCTCGACCTGGCAAAGGCCTTCGACACAATACCCCACTCAGGTATCATCGAAAAACTCATCAGCTTGAATGTAAACCCATACATCACAAGATGGGTTGCAAATTGGCTAAGTGACAGAACCCACAGGGTCAGAGTTGCTGGAGCCATGTCAGACTCAAAGCCTGTCACAAGTGGTGTCCCACAGGGCTCAGTCCTGGGTCCACTCTTGTTCGGCATCTACTTTTCTGAAGTACAAGCAAACACAGGAGGGTTATGGCTGACAAAGTTTGCAGATGACTGCAAACTGGGCCATAGTCGAAAACACATCTGACACAGATATCCTTCAGAAGGGCCTCACAGAAACGGATAACTGGTGCCAGAGCCATGGCCTAAAGTTAAACACCAAGAAATGCATAGTCATACCCTTCGGGAAAAACAAGGTTACCCCTAGCTACCATATAGGTGGCAATCCACTGAGCACAGAAGAAGTCATCAGGGATCTGGGGACCCAGGTTGACAGTAGCCTTTCATTTGACACTCATGTTGCTAAAGTAGTTAGGAAAACCTTCTACATTGCCCACCTGATCATGAAGGGATTCACATCTAGATCAAGGGAGGTCATCGTCCCCTTGTACTCATCACTCATTAGACCTATGATTGAGTACAATGCCCCATTCGGAATGTATCTGACCCGACACCTGCAGCAGCTGGAAAAGCCCCAAAAGTTCCTCACCAAAAGGATAAAGGGTCTCAAAAATATGTCTTATGCTGCCTGACTGAAAGAACTCCAGCTCTATTCAGTCTCATACCGCTTGCTCAGAGGTGACCTGTGCCTGACATATAAGGCCATGTCAAACCCAGATTTGATGAATATGCTTCACCTCAAAAAATCTAGATCCCTCAGAACCACAAGGGCGGGAGACTTAAACCTTGACACGGTTATTAATAGAACGTGCTGGAGGGACAAATTCATCACCCAGAGACTCCCTATGCTGTGGAACAAAATCCCGGTACATGTGAGGCAGAGCACCTCGCTGGCCTTGTTCAAGAGGAATCTTGACCAATGGATGGGAGATCGCAGATATACCCCAGGGATTACTTCAGTGTCACTGCTTGACAGAGGCACAGCAAAATAAAAGGCATAGTTTTATTCAAACTAAAGGGGTGGCGAAAGCCACATAACTATGGGCTAGGCTTATAAATGCCCTTGGGCAGATAGCCTAGTATGAACCTATATTGACAAATGAATGTCAACATCACAACAGCAACAGGCTACAGAGAGGGAGAGAAAGAGAGAGAGAGTAGGTGTTCAATCTGTGGAATGTTGATTTTCGACAGTGTACTGCTATGTCTTTTTACCAAAAGCAGTAGGGTTTACTGAAAGAAGTTATTCTGAATGCTTATATGTTGCAGGGATGAATGCTTGTATATACTGAAATTTTCAGCAATAGACGCTGGAGTGTATGTGTGCAAGTGTTTGCAGGTTAGGGTACTGGATAAGTAAGGGGATCATTTAGTTTTGTGAGAATGTGAAGTATGTACAAATGTCTTACACAGTGGCACTGTCAGAGGAGGTAATGAGAAGGGTTTGGTTTAGCACACACATAAATAAGGTGGTGCAAGGTGGGGGACAGACTCAAAGGTAACTGTAATACAGTTTAAATCAATGGAGCCAACATATGGTACTTCCTTTCTACAGCTATTTCAAACCTTTCTATCCCAAATACCATTCTGCCATCTTCATTCTCAAATGTCATCTACCCTGTTACCTGATGCACTGTCTCTCCTTTTAATGTGGTCTACCTAGGACATCCATTCAGTGAACATGTATTTTGATTGATGTGCATTTGGTCAGAAAACTGACATCAATGTAGAATTATTGGATTTGTGTAGCAGTGAAAGTCAATGACTACAAAGTGTTTTGTATATTCAGTTTCATAGCAATGGGGATAGCATGTAGTAGTTTTCCCAGGATCAGGTACCAGTTAAGGGATTTGGTCCTTTTCTTTACAGTTGTGTACTCTACAAGGGTGCTGTGAATTTTGTAGTTCTGATGGACTGTTTCCTTTTTTGTACTGATACATCAGTGGTTTAAAATGGATCCATCTGTCCAATGGGCATGTGGGCCAGACTAGATTATTTTCTGAACCTATTAAATACTATCTGTATAATTTCTCTCGGTTGGGGATTTCCTCTATCTTCATATATAAATATATGGGTTGGGAGGGTGGCCTAATGGTTAAGGTGTTTGCCTTACAAACACAAGGTGCAGGGTTTGAGTCTCACAAAGGATAATTGGCTAGGCTTAAAATGGCTCGCAAGGGCAGTTAGCTTAGTACTAATCTATGAACCTATGAACTAACAAAATGGCCGAAAGATTAATCTTGACAGAAGAAAGCGAGAGGCCACAGGATGACAAGTTACACAAATATTCTAGAACCAGAGGCAACTGGGTTCTTAGAGCAACACCAATTACAAAATCTCTTGCATTTACACATATATGACTTACTAGTAGCAGTTGTTTTCATCTCCTTTAATACGTGCTTCCTTTAAAGTAGTGTCTCATCATCTTCTTTAGGCTGTTCCCGTTAGGGGTCACCACAACAGATCACCTGTTTCCATTTCTTCCTGTCCTCTGCATCTTGCTCTGTCACACCAACCACCTGGGTCCTCTCTCACCACATCCATATACCTTATCTTAGGCCTTCCTCTTTTCCTGTTACCTGGTAGCTTCATCCTTACCATCTTTTTCCCAATATACTCAGCATCCCTCCTCAGCACATGTCCAAACCAACGTAATCGTGCCTCTCTGGCTTTGTCTCCAAACCTTCCAACCTGGGCTGACCCTCTAATATACTTATTCCTAATCCTGTCCACCCTCGTCACACCCAGTGCAAATCTTAACATCTTTAATTCTGCCACATCCAGCTCAAACTCCTGCCTTTTTGTCAATGCCACTGTCTCCAACCCATATAACATAGCTGGTCTCACTACCCTCTTGTAGACCTTCCCTTTCACTCTTACAGGTACTCGTCTGTCACAAATCACTCCTGACACTTTTCTCCACCCACTCCATCCTGCCTGTACTCTCTTCTTCACCTCTCTTCCACACTCACCGTTACTCTGAACTATTTACCCCAAGTATTTAAACTCACATACCTTCGCCACCTCTACTCCTTGCATCCTCACCATTCCTCTATCCTTCCTCTCATTCACACACATATATTCTGTCTTAGTCCTGCTGACCTTCATTCCTCTTCTCTCTAGAGCATATCACCATCTCTCCAGGGTCTCCTCCACCTGTTCCCTACTCTCACTGCAGATCACAATGTCATCTACAAACATCATAGTCCACAGGGACTCCTGTCTGATCTTGTCTGTCAACCTGTCCATCACCATTGCAAATAAGAAAGGGCTCAGAGCTGATCCTTGATGTAACCCCACCTCCACCTTAAACGCATCCGTCACTCCCACCGCAGACCTCACCGCTGTCGCACTACCCTCGTACATATCCTGTACCACTCTTACATACTTTTTTGACACTCCTGACTTCCTCATACAATGCCACAACTCCTCTCTAGGCACACTATCATATGCTTTCTCTAAGTCTACAAAAACACAATGCAACTCCTTCCGACATTCTCTGTACTTCTCCATCAATACTCTGAGCAAAGATCGCATCTGTAGTGCTCTTTCCTGGCATGAAACCATACTGCGGATCACTAATCATCACGTCCCTTCTTAACCTTGCTTCCACTACTTTCCCATAACTTCATGCTGTGACTGATCAATTTTATCCCTCTGTAGTTACTACAGCTCTGCACATCACCCTTATTCGTAAAAATCGGTACCAAAACACTTTTTCTCCATTCCTCAGGCATCCTCTCACTTTCCAAGATTTCATTAAACAATCTGGTTAAAAACTCCATTGCCATTTCACCTAAACACCTTCATGCTTCCACAGGTATGTCATCTAGGCCAACAGCCTTTCCATTCTTCATTCTCTTCATAGCTATCCTTACTTCCTCCTTGCTAATCCATTGTACTTCATGATTTACTATCCCTACATCATCCAACCTTCTCTCCCTCTCATTCTCTTCATTCATCAACCCCTCAAAGTACTCTTTCCATCTCCTCAACACACACTCCTCGCTTGTGAGTATGTTTCCCTCATTATCCTTTATCACCTTTACCTGCTGCACATCTTTCCTAGCTCGGTCCCTCTGTCTAGCCAATCGGTACAGGTCCTTTTCTCCCACCTTAGTTTCCAACCTTTCATACAACTCTTTATATACCTTATCCTTCGCCACCTCTCTCTTTGCCATGCACCTCATCTCCTTATACTCCTGTCTACTTTCTTCATCTCTCTGACAATCCCACTTCTTCTTTGCCAACCTCTTTCTCTGTATACTCTCCTGTACTTCCTCATTCCACCACCATGTCTCCTTGTCATCCTTCCTCTGTCCAGATGTGATGCCAAGCACCTTTCTAGCCGTCTCCCTTACTAGCTCTGCTGTAGTTACCCCGCTATTTGGTAACTCTTCACTGTCACCCAGTGCCTGCCTTAACTCATCCCTGAACTCCACCTCACAATTACCCCTTTTCAATTTCCACCACTTGATCCTTGGTGCTGCCCTCACACTCCTCCTCCTCCTCTTCTAGATAACCAACGGCATCCTACAAACCACTACCTATGCTGCCTAACGACACTTTCTCCGGTCGCCACTTTACAGTCAAAGTAGTGTCTAAAAGGTATAAAAAAATCTATCATGAAAGCAGTCAACTGAAGGGTTTTCAGGATGGAGTGTATAAAACAACCTCTGTCTTGAGTAAGCAAATCTAGTCTGTAGAAAGCTTGTGGTAATTGGCCTTGGGTAATTTCAAAAGAAGGGCGAATTCACTGTTGCTTGGCCAAAAGGAAGTCAGCACCAAAATCTTTCTAAAGTCCTTCTGGATCTTTTAAAAAATCTCTGGATATCAGTTAAATGGCATACAAGCTCATTCTTGTCCATGGTAATGAGAAAGCATCTGTCTTCTAGGCCTGTTTGTAAAAAATCCCGGACAGGATTTCTTTAACTGTCAGTTTTGAAAGAAGGTGCTGTCAACAGATCAGTTTTTGGGAGACACCTGGGTGTAATTTCCATTCTAGAGGGTCTGTTTGGTCCTGCTCAGATTTGACTATTGCAAAACTTTGCTCTGATGGAATGCATGAAGCCTGAAGAGTCAGACTGAGCTGAACTGAGCTACAGCCTAGACAATCAAGACAAGCGAGGATCTGGTACCCCTGGTCTATTTATGTACCTCATCACTGTTCTGTTCTCTGTGGTAACTTGCAGAGGTCCTGTGGAGCACACAATGTTTTAATGCTTTTAAGCCATTGAAAACTACAAACATCTCTTTGACATTTATGTACTGTTGTCACTCCTTGTATTTCTACAGACCTTTCACCCCTTTTGAAAGTGCTTCCCAAGCAAAGTCTGAAGTATCTGTTGTGACAAACTGAGAGGGAAATTGAAGGAAGAAAGGGATACCTGAATTGACAGATAACTGGGCCACCCACCAAAGTAACTCCCTTTTAATAAACCCCAGAACTGGAATCTGAAAAGATAAGAGATGATGATGCTGAGTCCAGATTGATTTGAGGTACCACTGAATTCTTCTCATGTGAAGTCTGGCTAATGGAATCATGAAAATCATAGAAACCGTGAAATCCAAAATCCTAAGAAATTCTCTGGTAGAAACATGAGACTGGCAGAAGAAGTTCAGGCAGATGTTTTTTTTGTACTGTTATACTTTGTCCAGTGAAACAAAGGCTTTTCCTATGACTGAATCTAGAAGACATCTCAGAAAAATTAATGATTGGAAAGGGAAGAGATGATTTTGGCAAGTTCATTTGAAACCAGAGACTGAGCGGAAATTTTGTGACCCATAACAGAGAATTCTGACAACTGAAAAAAGTGTCTGCAAATATAAAACCATTATTCAAATATAGAGAGATGTGAATGCATTGAAGCTTGCAGTAAGTAATCACTGAAGCCAGGCACTTTTGTAAACACACTTGGCAATCTGGATAGACAAAAGGGTGAGACTGAGAACTGATAAAGTGGGCCAGACACAGAAAATATTTAAAAAAGTCTGAATTTCTTGCAAATTGGAATGTGATGATAAGCATTTTTTAGGTGCAATGTTATCATGGAGTTGCAGGAGGACATGAGAGGTAATAGGGCTTGAAAAGTTAACAGTCTGAATTTTGGAGCCCTGACACAAAGTTTGAGAAAGGAGAGGTCTAGACATGGTCTCCAAACTTCCATTTTCTTTGGTACCAGGGTGAGAAGAGGGAGGGGATAAAAGAGGCAAATAGTCATTCTAATGTTTTGGACTGTCCTTTTACTGTGAGGTTCCTTTTTTGGCCCGATTAGTCTATTTCCTGTAAAAGGATTGTGAAAAGGAAGTTTTTACTCGGCTTTAAAAAGAAAGGCTGAACAATCTGACTGACCCTTGAATCAGTTTCCCTCTTTCATTAATTTTTTTTTAATAACTTCAGCAACAGACAGCTCAAATAACACATCTACGTTCAGAGGAGAATTTAAAATCTCAGTCTTAACATTTTGAGAAAGTAAGCAAACACATCTTTTCATAACTGAACATGTAGCCACTGCTCTGAAAACAGCATCATAAGAGCACTTTAAGGAGTGTTTGATTACTTCAGAAGTAGACATAATTAAGGAATTTAAAACTTTAACCTCAAAAGTAGGAAGGTTAACAGTTAATTTTCTAATTTTCTCAAAAGAAGCCAGTAAAATTTTAAATGTGTGACCCTCACCATTCAAAATTCTTAACATTAAGGTAGCAGCAGAATAAGCTCTCCTTCCATATTTGTCAAAAGCCTTCCCATCTTTGTCAGGAGGAATGGGGTTAGCATTCACAATATGTTTATCAGTACATAAAGATATGACCGCAGGATCTGAATTTGGGTCAGAGAACAAGAATGTTGTGTCTGAGGTACTTTACATATCCTGTCAAAGTTTTTGGAGGCAGGGGCTAACTGACATAATACAAGCTGTTAAGAAAACATCCTCAACGGCAGAAGAGGAGGAACTGCTTCAGTTTGAGGAAACCCCAGTTGTAACAAATAATAATGCTTCAGCTACTTCTGCTGGTACACAGAGATGTCATTCTGTTTCCACTGAAATAATTTTCTTGGTTTGTTAATTCCATAAAAAGGTAATTTGTCTGTTAGGAAATCAGAAGAAAATTCTTCCTCAGAATTAGAATCTTCACCTTGCAGGGAATTGTCAGATGAATCACAATTCTCCCATCCCTTTCATTTGACTGGAAATCATTCTAACTGTGAAGGGATTGTTTTTCTTTTTCTGTTAGATGTGGTAAGGAACCAGGGTTTAACATACTAAAAGCAGACGACAATTCCTTATCAAATCTTCCTAGCCCAGAGTTAAGAAAATAGGAGGAAAAACATTTTTAAAGTTTCTGCTTTTTCTTCCAGGGAGACTCCATAGAAAAAGACTGACCCGTAACAGCAGCACTAGCCCAGGAGTCAGGCATCTTACCTTATTTAAGTGGTAAACCTTCATCCTACTCCTGATGAAGTTTGGTTATCCCTTGCCTAGCCTACATCCACAGAGAATGTGACAATCTCCCACTCTTTAGTGGCTTTCTGAGGAGCTACACCAGACAGACCAGGAGCAAAATACAGATGGTCTGAGGTACTAGTTTTGGCCACAGCTGAGTCACCCACCGGTGGCTGAGACACTTATGGAGCTGGACACCCAAAAACTCCCTAACAACTCTTTTTTTCTTGCAGACAGGGGAAGCAAGATCCATGCAGACTGATAATTACTCCATGTTCAAGCCAGGATGGAGACCTCACAAGTGGGTACAGGAGCCTGAGTGAGTCATTAAACCTTCTGACAGGAAAATTAAAGTTCTGAGGTAACAATTTCTGTGAAAATCTCTAAACGAACTAAATCCTTATTTCACATAAACAGGTAGACAATGTCCTTAAGAATAGATTTTTTGTACAGTTTTGTCACACAAGCATTACTTAAATAAAAATCCCCTTAGAGGCATTATAGTCCCACAAAAAAAGCATTTCCTAGCATAAAATTAAATTCACAAAAAAACAAAACATGACATTTTTTCATATAAAAATGATGTAGAGGAAGTTTTATATGGTTAGCCTTACAAGTTTAGCCATCTGGCCATCAGATCCCCAAAGCCCTCAGAGGAGAAGCACTTCAGCAGCAAGAAACCTCTGAAAGTTCTTGGCACCCAAACTGCCTCTTATATGGCTCTGCTTGAACCAGTGGCAGTTTGGAGTGTGGAAGGTGACCTAAAGCATTGAACGCTGACTGGTGGTCATATTGTAGCCCATATAGCTTAGGCTACTGCAACAGTGATCTGAATGTTGAATATATGACCTTTACATCATGGACAAAAATGCAGTTTTCTGATATCTGGCAATTCTCCAAACAACAACATACACTATTAATGGGCACCAACTAAAAGACAGCAAAGCAGTAAAAGAACTTGATATCACTGTAAATGCTAGCTTTTCATTTAATATCCATATATCTGCTGTGGAATATGTAACTGTCCACCTGATCCTCCATGAGGTTGACAGCACTGCCAAAGAGGTAACTGTTTCCCTGTATGCGGCTCTTAGCAAACCAAGTATAGAATACTGAAGCCTGTTGTGTAACCAACTCTGACGCCATTTGGTGAAAGTGGAGGATGCATAAAGATTCCTCACAAACAGAAGTGAAGGGATTCAAGGTTTGTTTTATAACCGAGACTACAGCAAGTATGTCTCTGTCTCTCTTATCTATACCTTATCACTTTCTTAGAGGAGACCTATGCCTGACATTCAGAACATTAAAGGACACCATAGTATTCAAAACCCTTTTCTCTGAAAGCCCCCCCCCCTCCTGACCTGAACGTAAGAGGGCATTCAACATCAATAAAAAATTAATAACAACCATACTGTGAAATGTGACAATATAATATCTCAAAAGACTCATGGTCTTATGGAGTAAACCATTCCCTACACAACTAAACATGTGACAACATCATATCTCAAAAGACTTTTGCTTTTAAGGAATAAACCCTTCTTTCCCACACAACTAAATATAGCCTTCCACTGTTGAATCTGTAAAGATAAGTATTATTTAAGCTTTATTTGTACTTTATTCACTGTGATCTGCTTATTTAGTGAGGCATTAAGTTTTTTGCTGCATTTCTGCACTCTTAAAGCTGTACTGTTGCTTTAAGATCCAGGTTACTTTTTATCTACTAGATTCAGGACTGTTGTATCTAGACTGTGCATTTGCTTATACAGGGGCTCTATAACTAGCCATCATACATTAAGAGGGTTTTTTCTCCACTTTTGTGTCAGAATTGTGTTGATCTAAATCAGGGTTGCTAGACATCCCAATTTGAGCAGGAGAGTCCCATGTTCAACAGACAAATCCCGAGTTGCGCATTGTACTCTGAAAATCCAGATGAACAAAAAACCCACAGACTCCGAGAGAATTTTTGTCTCTTGAGTAATACCCCATTAGACTACCCATGGTTAAGACTAACTGGGACAGTTCCTGCTTCTCATTTCACTTGCTATGATTTTAGCCCCTTGATATAGCTTTTTTCTTCCCTTGTGCCTCGTAATTTGAAAGCTGACATAGGTTTCTGCTGATGCAGAAGTAAAAGGATACTATGTTAATACAAACTATATGCAATTAGAGCAAATACATAAATGAATTTAACAAATAACTTATTACTTGGTTGTAGTGTTATATTTAATCTCAATAGAGTACAGAATGGGCCTTCATAAATCTAGCAAAAGCCAAGGAGGTGCACATTTCACTGCATGCAATGCATGCTTATATTTGAGACCTCACATAACAGATGTCAAAGAAACATAATCACTATAGTTGTTACTAAATAGTTTGTCAAATATGTAGTGCAGACTTCGCTCAGAGTGGTAAATCTAGATGAGTAAGAACAAGGATAACACTTGGGTTTTGTGATTTAATAGCAGTTGTCTACTCTGGTAGCACATGCACAAATACAACGAAGGGAGAAATTTCACAAATGAAGTGAATCAATGCTGACACACCCTTACAAACTGCACCTGCAGTGATTTGCACTCACGTAGGGATTGGGGGTTTTAACTTTGACAACTTGTTCTTTGTGCAGTGGTTCGTTTGGGAGTTGTAAATTGAGGAAAAGTAAAGCAGCCAGCCACGTTGGGCTGTTTCAAAACAATCAAGGAAATTCTGGCTTGAATTTAAAATAGGAAAGTCCAAATTTCTGTGCATGTGAAATTCGATGGGACATGATACAATCATGTTTAATTTTTTTGCAGTGTATTTATCTCAGTTACACTGTTTAAATATTGAATGCCAACTTTGTGCAACCTTGCCTTTTAGTAATATTTTATAATTGAGGTTTTCTTTCTGTGACTCCATTGAAAATGGACTCTGCACAGCTTTGCAGTTCTTCTAAAGAAATGAAAATAAACATTATAATATGTCAGAAACATGTTTGATAGAGACATATCAATACGTCTAAGAAATAATGATAAACTCAGGTTAATATTCAGCAGTGGAAAAGTACTGAATTCAGGCTAACAGATTCAAGAACTGTTAAATCACAACTTTACAAGTTGCTCAGGAAATAAATACAATATAAATGCACATATGATAACATTAATAATAATGCTAACAATCATAATAATAATAAAATACTACTAATAATAATACTACCAGAGAGAAGTATGTTAGCATAGTACTCCATTTGAAACTGTTGTGACTGAAAAAGGCTGAATTTTTTCACAACTTGTATCCTTCATTTCCCCTCTTGACTGGGTAAGACCCAGGGTCCGCAGTAACCATTAATGCTTCTTTAATGATTTGAGAGCTTTGGGTTTATTAACAGAGTTGCTTACACTTGTGCACTGAGCGTGTTGAACTTTCTGGCTATACAATGTGTGAATAGAAGACTTTACCCATAAAGTGAGATGAACAAGGGAGTTGTTTATAGTGTGTGCATTAAATGTGACTGTTAGAGACAGCTTCACAGTGTTGCGGTGCTGTCACTTGAACTGTTGCCAAGTGAATGTGGTTGTCTTTCTCAAATGGTGAATGATACTGATAGTGGATGCTAAATGTTAGTGTATTAGTGTTAGATGCACAAGCATGTTAATTTGTCTTTATCTTTAAAATGGGGAAATAAACTTGACTAAACTAAACTTTTTTTTTTTTGGTTACTCAAAATGGTGGCTGTCCTGACGTGTGATTTTGGAAATCTGGCAATCCTGCTCTAAACTCACCTGAGCTGGGAATTGCTGGAAGAAGGCTCATTGTGTGCTTTCCCAATTGGTAGATACCTTTATACTTGTTTATTTTTTCTGATATTTAAGCATCACATTTGTAAGGGCTCTCAATCATTTAATTAGAGCTGCTCTTTGCTTGGTGACTGCACCAGAGTGACTGAGAGATTCTGTTATTTCAAAAGCTATCCACTGCTGAATCTGCAAAAATAAGAAGTTATGTACTCACCATAACGTTCCATGTTTGTTGTCCATAATCTCATCTTCATTTTTGCTGGTTGGGTTTGGAACCAAGCATCGGTTCCGACTTGGCCTATTGCTAAAGCCTGAGATCTTCCACTGGCTCGAGGCTGCACACTATCACATCATGCTTAGGGAAGATTACCCAGAACTTATCTGCAAATTACTAACATATTTTGAAATCATATACAAAATCCCAGTGGTAATAGTTATTAGCCTATGTCTGATAAGACGAGAAGGGAAGCAGAGAACACATTTCGCAAGAAAAATTCCTCTCGATCCTCCAGAAGCGAAGGATGGGGGAAGAAGGGTGGGATGCAAGAATGAAGGCAAGATTATGGACAACAAACATGGAACGTTATGGTGAGTACATAACAACTTAATGTTATGTTGTCCCATCACGCCTTCATTCTTGCTGGTTGGAACAGTGTCCTTAGCACCTTCTTTCTTGGGTGGTTCAAGGGAATAAACTTTTCAGAACTGTGGAATCAAAAGCAGTCCTGTTCTGGGAGGCCACATCTACTTTACAATGAGTGATAAAGGTATGATGTTTGACCCATGTGGGTGCAGCACAGATTGAGTCCATTGGTAATCTGGCCTGAAAGGCAGCCGAAGTTGACATAGCTCTTGTTGAGTGGCCTCTAATCTTTCAGTTGTTTATGCTGAGAATTATATGCATAGGTAATAGTGTCAGTAAGCCATTTTGACAAGGTAACTCATAGGGTAGTACTAAGCTAACAGCCCTTGTGAGACATTTTAAGCTTAGCCAATTATCCCTTGTGTGCCTTACACCCTGCACCTTGTGTTTGTAAGGCAAACACCTTAACCATTAGGCCACCCAACTTTTGATATTGGTGCACCTTTTCTGTTATCTGAGAAGGAGATGAATAACTGGTCATATTTTCTAAATTCCTTTGTTCTATGCAAGTAGAAGCGTAACTGCCTGTGGACATCCAGTTGGTGTAGCTTATATTCTGCCTTGTTGCCATAGTTTGGAATGAAAACAGGTAGGTCAATGGACTGATTGATTCAAACTGGTCTCAGAACACACTTTGGGAAGGAAAGAAGGATTTGTTCTAAGAGAGAGACTGTCTTTGTGAAAAGCTAAATAGGGAGGGCGTACAAACAGAGCTTAAAGATCTGAAACCCTCCTAGCTGAAGTAATGGCTATCAGAAAGACTGTTTTCCAGGTTAGAAATTTTAATTGGCAAGAAGAAGCTGGTTCGTATGGTGGGAGAATCACAGTAGTCAGTACCAAATTGAGGTCCCAAGGAGGTGTTGGTTCCCTTATTGAAGGTCTTAGTAAAAATGTACCTCTCAGGAAAGCTTTGCACAATCAGTGAGACATTATTTTTGATCCCATGTCTCCTATGTGGTAGTTAGATATGGCGGCTAATTGTACTCATATGGTAGTTGCTGCTGCACCTTCATTAATGAGTCAGACGATCTGGAACCGGGTCCAGAATCCAGAGCTCTTCTCGGAGATGGGGCCATAGGAAAGGAAACCAGATTTGACAAGGCCAGTAAGGGGTGATGAGTATTAACCTGCAACTCAATGATTTGGCTTTCTGTAGAACTTTGGGGTTTAATGGAAACGGGGGAAAGACATAAAGGAGTCCAGGGAGCCAATCATAAACAACTGCATCCTTTGTTGACTCCCCCCAGAGGGGGGATTAGGGCAAGATAACTGCTGCATTTGGTTTTCATGGACGTGGCAAAGAGGCCACAGCAAGGCTGGCCCCACTTGCGAAAAATCTGGTTCGCAATTTCCTGTTTTAGGGACCACTCATGAGGCATTAGAATTGCTCTCCTCAATTTGCATTAGAATTGCTCTGCTCAATTTGTCCACTATCACATTGGATTTCCCCAGAATATGTGCTGCAATTAGAAAACGTTGAGAAGAGACTGCCTATTGCCATACTCTTTTGAGCCTCACGACACAGGGGGGTAGGATCTGGTTCCACCTTGTTTGTTGATATACCACACTACCGACATATTGTCTGTCTGTATTGCAATCGTATCTAGTGGAAGAGAGTTCTGGAATGCCTACAACGCCAGAAGCACCGCTCTCCTCTCTAGGATGCAGATGTGCAAGTGTTACTTGTGTTCCTGCCAAGTTCCTTGGATGGTCTTTCCCAGATAATGCCCCCCCCCCCACACCCTATCTAGGAAGCATCCATGGTCACTGTAGCTACTGGTTCAGGGAGAGTGAATGGCCTGCCTAGAGTTACCTGTGTGGATTGAAGCCACCAACGTGTGTCTTTCTTGCAGGAGTCTGTAATAAAGATCTTGTGGGACATGGGTAACTCCTGCATAGACCACTGAGTGAATCTTAGCCACTGTAGGACTTTCATATGTAGACATGCCATAATAGCAGCTGCCATAGTGGCTAAGACCTTTAGAACAAACTTTGCCTGTACTTTCTTTTTCAAGAACAAGATGGACACTTGATGGCGAAGTGTCTGAACCCTGTCGTGAGGCAGTTTTGCTACCATGTCTTCTGAGTTTGTCTGCTCCTATGAATGTAATATGCTGTGATGGCAACAAAGAAGATTTTTCAGAATTTATGGTAATGCCCAGTTCCGAGCACAGGTGAATGGTGGCGTCTTTTGTTTGGTTAGTAGATGCTCGGTGGTGGCAGTCAGGAGTCAGTCGTCTAAGTATGGAAACACCCGGAATCCTAGATGCCTCAGGTGAGCCGTGACTACTGCCACGCATTTGGTAAACACTCTGGGGGCTGTAGTGAGACCAACGGGCAGAGCTCGGAATTGGTAATGACTTGGCTCTCAGCCAGAAGCATAGATATCTCCTGGATCACCTGTCCATTTTTAAATGATAGTACGCATCCTGAAGATCGATTGAGCATATCCAATTGTCTTGTCCCAGAAAGGGGAGTATAGACTGGAGTGTCACCATCCGGAACTTTGATTTTTTTATGGACTTGTTTAATCAGCTAAGATCCAAAATGGGCCTCCAGTCCCATGTCTTTTTTAGGAACTAAAAAGAACCTTGAGTAAGTTCCAGATCCAATTTGGTCTACGGGGAAGTTTTGAATTACTCTTCTCTAGCAACTTTTGAACAATGGTTGCTTGATCCCTCTGACTGGGTGGAATGTCTGGGATTGATCTTTGTGGTGGAGGTGGGGAGGAGAAGAGTATGTTGTATCGTCTGGATATTATTGTCTGTACGCAAGAGTATGTTGTATCCTCTGGATATTATTGTCTGTACCCATTTGTCTTGTGTAATATCTAGCCAGGCTTTTTGGTACAGTTATAATCTGCCCTCGACTGCCTCCAGAAGTGGACAGGCGGGCCTCTTTTTAGGAGCGCTGGAAGGGCCTATAAGAAGAACGTACCTCTGTCACCCTGGTTTTGCAGACCCCCTCTGCCGCGAGGTCAGCATCTTCCATTACTGTTTCCCCCTCTGCCCCTGGGGGAATAGTCACCACGTACATCCGGTAAAACTCTTTGTGATTTATGGAACCACATCTTTCCTCCCTTTTGACCTTTGAGGTAAGGTCTGGAAAGGAGAGAAAAATGTATTCCTACGGCAGACAGAATCTTACCTTCCTGTTCACATCTGGTCAGAGTCCCTTTTACTTTAGGCCTAAACAAGGATGAGCCATCAAAAGGGGCATTTATAAAGGAAGACTTGAAGGGTTCAGCAAACTCGCTCAGGCGCATCCAGGAATGCCTCCTTAGGGAGATTCCTGCACCTGCTGACCTACTCGCTCCATCAGCTGCATAAGATAAGAGTCGCATAGAGGAGTTGACAACGAAATTTAATATAGCAAGCTGAGCAGTCACCTTATCTGAGACCCTGCAGCTGTAGAACCTTGGAGGGTATCTCCTAACTCCTTCAGGAGATCCATCTGAAGTCTGGTAAAATGAGTCAAGTAGTTCAGCGACGTGAGTATAAAGGTCGTTGACAAGAACATGTGCTTCCCATATCTGTCCATTGTTCGAGATTCTTTGTTTGGTGGATGGACAGATGAGGAAATCTCAGACATTTCTTTCTTGGTGGCTGCCGCCACAACCATAGCATCTACTGGGACACCTTTTGACAGAAATTCCTTATCGCAGGGGGCAGTAATAAATTTGTTGCGCCTCCTTGGAACAGGTTTCACCAAATCTGGAGAGCTCCACACCTTTTGACTGACTATGTTAAGGAGCTGGTCGAAAGGCAGAGTCACCCAAGAAGTGGAGGGTCGAGAACAAAATGCCTCCAGGTACACAGACTCATCCTCAGACAGGTTAACGGCCTTCCAGCCACCTCTCTGCTTAAAGATTTCTAGGATGTCCATGAAAGAGACATCCTCAGAGGGTGACAGTGGGGACCCTTCCGAGTCATCTTAAGTCTGTGTCCGAAGTGACAGACTCCTCAGGGGAATCTAGATGTTTCCTCTTACAAGGTCTCTTCTGAGGAACCTCTCTGGAGAGTGTCTCATCCAGTGGGGAATTCTAGGGCATTGGTTCTCTATGCCTAGGATGGAGGGATGGTAGAGAGGTAGACACTGGCACTTTTGGGGGAAGAGTGCTTGGATCCGAGAGTGGAGCTGTCTGGGGCGACAGCACACTCCTCATGATCTCGAAGGCACCATGACCCAGATACGAGAGAGCCTCCATCTCCAAAGAGCCAGAAGACTCCCCCTGTACCAAGGAGGTGGGCTCTGAGTCTGATGTAGGTGCCGAAATCACCGGTGCCGATACCCCAAAAGGCAGATTCGGATCTGACAAAGGTCCAATCCGACTCTCCTCCCCAGACTAAGATGGGAGAGCATCGGATCCCAGACCCTTCGACAGAAGATGGCACCGAAAATATCTGAACAAAAATCAGGACTGAAAAACCTGGAGTAGGTCTCGGACCCGATGGTTCTACCACAAGCACATCCAAGCACTCCGGCTCCAAAACCACTGGGGTCGAAGGAGGAATAGAAGGGGGTAGTGGCAGTTGTCCTTCTGGGCTGGACTCGAAAGGATCTTGGCCAGAGCCCGGAGTCTGAAGCAACCTCCTGACCACCCGGTCGACATCATCATCTGACAGACTCTTGGAGGATCAAGAGGATAGGGTCAAGGATTTGACACTTCCAGCCACTGACTGCAAAATAGGTGACTGTGGAACTGAGGAAACCGGCTCCATCTATGGCTCCTGGTCGGTTCTGAAGAAACTGGTGGAACTGAAGTTGTCTTTTCATGCCTGAAAGCCTTCGAGTCTGAAGTCTTGTCTTTAGCTGGCTTCTTTACTGGCTCAGAAGTAGGAGCCAAAGAAGATGCTCTTTTAATTGACTTGTCTGATTTTGGGAATTGGGAAGATTTGGAAGAGGTCTGGTTCCCTTCTAGTGCTTCAGAAAAAGGAACTTTAAGCAATCCCCTGAATATAAGCTTGTTTTTGCGTTCCAGCAGGACCCTGGAACTAAAACTGTGACAACTGGAGCATGAGTCTTGAAGGTGTACTGCACCCAAACAGTAGACACAGCTAGTGTGCCCATCAGTTAATGACATTTTCTGTGAACAGGAATCACACTTTTTGAAGCCTATCTGCTTCACCTCTTTTCCTTCCTTGGACATAATGGAAAGCGACAATAACAACAAACACTGCCCAAGCAACTAGATTAACAATAATAATAGCAAGGTTAACTATGAAAAACTATCAAGACTGTTTAACACCACACTAGTAAAGATTAACTGTAAATGTATATTTTCTACTTTACTTATTTTTTTTTGTTTTGAACAGTCACACATGGAAGAGAAAAAACCTAGAGGAGAGGTCTCTAACTAAAACGATGGTCTCCTCTAGCCAGAAAAGACATCACTAATTTAAACAATGAAACCTCTTTAAGAAAGGGAAGGAAGTACAAAGGGGAGCCCTCTAATTAAATGCGCTAAGGAAAGAAAGGGCGAACCCACTAACTTAAATGGGTTTGTGAAGATAAGAGAAAGTTTTTAGTGAAAATGGGATAGGGAAGGAGCTGTAGGCCTAACAAAAGCGATGGTCAGCCACAAACAAATGTAACAAGTGAAAGACTAGTAATTCACCACAAGGTGAGACCTAAAACATTATAGTCCAATGGGATCCGATGTCTGTCAGCCTGGGAAGATGTGGTCAACAAGCCACATTGCTTTGCCAGAGATGGTCTGCACCTGTCTCCTTTTGGCTTCTGGATACTGGTAAAGGCATTAGCTACTCCTATTGTGCCTTTTTAGGCAGTGTCAAAATAACCAACCTCCCAACATAATAGAATCCTGTCTAGATAAACTCAAGGTACTGCTGCTTACTGCTAGGAGTCTAAACAAGAAACTGCATTCCCTGGAAGCACTCCTCACCTTGGTAGCTGCTGACGTCTATGCAGTCACTGAGACACAGTTCAAAGCTGTGGAAAGCACCTAGGCCATGCAAGACTACAATGTCTTCCATACATTCAGACCACAAACTGAGCAGGAAGAACCAAAGGAGGAGGTGTACCCATCTTCATAAAGGAAAAGTACACCTTGAGACTGGTCAAACAGTATGACTCTCTTGAACTTCTCCATTGACAATTAACCATAGGAAAAATCCCCATACCACATCACTGCTAGCTATAGATCCTCCACCATGAACCAAGACAAGACAAGCATACCGTGTACCTAGACTTACTGGATTAATTTAACATGCAGCCTAACACCTTACTCATTGGGGATTTTAACCAGCACATAACTGACTGGGGAACTCACATGACCTCAAATATCCAGGCTCAGAGGTTCTTGGACTTTGTCAGTGCTAATGCTCTGGAACAGCTGGTCTGCACACCCAATACAGGCTCAAATGTCCTGGACATAGTACTCACTAACATGGGGGGGGGGGGTGGGCAATGCACCACCCCCCGTGTGATGTCCTCCTTGGTAAGATCAGACCATAAATAAGCCTCTTTTGAAATAACTACAAGGCCAAATACCCCATCAAGCTCAAAAACAGTTTTTCCAAGACAAATTACCTCCTACTAAATGATAGCATAAGAAATTATAAAGCTCCCCCAAACCCTGAAAACATAAACTCCTACGCAGAGGTGTACACCAGTTCCCTGTATAACCATGTAAGCAGTTGTACAGATTTGGTTTTACTGGACCAGATTAAAACCTGATCTTGCTGAAAAAATAAATCACCCTGGTGGACCCCTGGAATAAACAGGCTATACAACAAAAAACGAAACAAATATCCAAAATTAAGCAGGAACTGGTTCAGTGGATTTAGAAATCCTTCACTAGTCTAAACAAACAAATTAGAGATCTTGTCAAGTCCTCCAAAGGAATTTACAAAGCAAGAATAGCCTCCCTAGCTAAGGATAATCACAAGGCGTTTTTCTTAACGGCACCACCCTTGCTCAGTGGAAGGAAATTGCCAACCTGTTAGCTGACGCATGTGGATCAAACTTCACCCCCCCCGTCCCCACTGGTCATTCCCCAAAGTATACCTGCCACCATTCCTCAGCTTACTATCTGAAGACAGAAGTTAATCTCTGTGCTCTCTAAAGCCAAAAATATGGCATCAGTGGGACGATACAACATTCCAGGTTGCCTTTTACGCAACTTAATGCATTACAGCCGAGTGCGCCTTCAGGCATTTCTGCAGTTACCTACTACTGTGCTTCTAGGCATCAAATATTGGTTGTTCATATTAGCATTAATAATTCCAAAACCATGTTACATATAAGGTATCAGAATATTTTATCTTGACGCATACATGATGGCAATCAAAACTGTATTGATATTTGACCTCTGTCAATGAGTACTTGTTAGAACTGTAAGGTGATAACTTAACATTTTAAAAGCCCAAGGCACACCCATTGGGAGTTAAAGGTTCACACTCAAAAGAGCTGTACTGGAGGGAATGAGTTAAAATATGACCTAGCTGACCCACTTGGATCCCTGTCAAACCACAGCCTTCAGACAGGCTATGTTCTGGCAGAATGGAGAATAGCATCAGCCATCCCTCTGCATAAAGGGGGACCATCAACCGACCCAGGCAGTTATAGTCCTATAAGCCTGACTAGTCTCATCTGCACAGCTATGGAAAGGATCATTATGGACTGAGAGCAGTGTGGAAGAAACAAACCCGCACAGTTCCAATAGTAGTAGGAGCAACGGGTGTTATAAAAAAAATAATCTACAATCATATGGTGGTGCTGCGGTAGCGTTGTCACCTCACAGTAAGACGCTGTTCGGTTGGATTCTCAGCTAGAGCGTCTTCTGCGTGGAGACATGCGTGAATGGGCGTACCTTCATTGAAGGTTGTGCGTCAGGCCTGGCAAGCTGGTACGTAAAAATCAACTGCTAATCATTAGCGGACCGGAGTTCCGCTGTGGTGACCCCTAACCGGGAAAAGCCGAAAGACAAAAACATATTTAGATATGTTACCAATCCATGTAAACCCATACAAATTGCAGGAGGAGTCATTACTGGCACATTGCAGGTGCTATGAAGAGCACTTTTGGCTGACATCAAAGATTGAAACAATACTAATTTCATGAACTTTAATCGTAGTTTGACTTAGGAATGGGGTCCATTCCCATCATGGTATTAGAAACCCAAAAGATTTGGAGAAATTAAAAAAAGGGCAAGACCTTATCAACAAGGACATAGGTAATCTCCAGACTCTGGAGCCTACCCAGTTTGGATTCGTTAAAGGTAGATCATGTCTGCTAAACCTGGTTGACTTCTTCGAGAAGGTCACCAAGGCCATAGACGAGGGAAAGACTGTGCATATTGCCTACCTTGACCTAGCAAAGTATTTGACACAATCCCCCACTCGGGTATTACAGAGAAACTGGCTCAACTAGGAATTAATCCTTATGTAACCAGGTGGGTAGCCAAATGTCGCACCGATAGAACATACACTGTCAAAGTGGGTGAATTCACCTCTAACAAAAGACCAGTCACCAGTGTTGTACCACAGGGCTCTGTGTTGGGCCATTTACTGATTGGAAATTTATTTCTAAGAAGTCCAAGGAAATGTGGATGGCCCATGGTTGACCAATTCTGATGATGACTGCAAATTAGGAGCAATCGTAGAGTCCCCAAATGATACTAATATACTGCAGAAAGGGGTAACACAGATAAATGACTGGTGCCAAAGCCATGGATTGAAAATAAATGCAAAAAAATGCATAATCATTCCGTTTGGGAAAGCCAACACCCCTGTGAATTACAATATAGACAGCAACCACCTGAGAGTAGACATAGTGGTACATGATCTGGGGACTCAGGTTGATAGCAATCCGAACTTCGACCACAATGTGTCCACAGCAGTGAGGAAGTTCTTCTATGTGGCACATCTCATACATAAATGCATGGCATCCAGATCAAAATAAGGTATAATAATCCCATTACATGTGGCCCTCATCAGGCCAATAATTGAGTACAATGCATCCTTTTGCATGTACCTCACCAGACACCTGAAGCAGCTGGAGGGACCCCAAAGGTTTCTCACCAAGAATATACAGGATACACAAAACAAGTCCTTTGTGGAAGGATTGAAAGCCCTATCACTGTAGTCTGTCTTCTACAGACTACTACGGGATGATGCATGTCTGGCTTACAGGGCAGTCTCTGACCCTGTCCTGATGGATATGTTACACATTTATAAATCAAATGGCACAAGTGTCACTTGCTCCAGGAATCCTAACTTAGCCACTGGCGTGAACAGATCATGCTGGAGAGATAGATATGTCTCTCAGAGACTATTCCTTCTCTAGAACAAGCTTCTCATTCATGTGAAGCAGAGCCCATAACTGACCTTCTTCAAGTGCAAACTGGATTGGTTGATCATCATCATCAGCCCCTTTTTCCCATTTTCTACATGGGGTCGAGGTATCTTGTTCATTGTCATCATCCCTCATGATTCAATGCCACACTCCTGCCTTCTTTGACACTCATGCCTGACTGCTGCAAATCTTCTCTCGCACAGTCTATCCGCTTCTTTGCTGGATGTCCTCATTTCCTCTTACCTTGTTCCTGACTGTCTCTAGTCTTTTTCACCAGACTGTCTTCTGCTTTTCTGCACATGTCTGAACCACCGTAATCTGTTCTCTTTGATCTCTGCTGCAATAGGAGCTACTTCGGCCTCTCCTCTTATGTTCTTATTTCTTCGTCTGTCCCACAGTGTGCATCCTACCACTCTTCTCAGGCACTTAATTTCCATCACCCCTAGTTTCCTCATATGCTCTGCCTTTACTACCCAGGTTTTTTTTTTTTACCATACAGTAGTATGGTTGCACCACTGTCTTGTAAACCTTACTTTTCAGTTTTTTTGGCATTCTTCTGTCATAGTCTACACCCGAGACTCTATGCCAGTTTGCTACAGCTGCTCTGATTCTATCTTTGACCTCCTCATTCAGACTTCCCTTCTCCTCAACCACCCCTCCCAGAAAATTTAAACTATTAACCTATTCCCCTATCTTTCCTCTTATCGCAGTTCTCAGCTTCTTCTGATTTCCAGAATTTGCTGCCATTGCCACTGTCTTATCTGTGCTTAGTTTCATCCCATGTAATGTCAGTTTTGCATTCCATTCCCCTATCCTTTACTGAAGGTGTTGCTCAGAGTCTGCCTGTAATTCCACATCGTCTGCATACATCATCTTTGTTGACCTGTCTCTTCTGACCTGTTTGCCAATGTAGTCCATCACCATCATGAACAGCAGTGGGCTCAGAGCGGACCCTGGTGCACATCCACTCCCACTGTGAACCCCTCTGTGAGACTGAACACTGTTTTTACTTACTTGAGTTACTGGGTCCTTGTACATAGCCTGCACTAATTCTACCAATGTTTCTGGGACTTTGAATCATTGCAGTACTGTCCAAATCAGCTTTCTTGGGACCTTGTCATTGCTTTCTCCAAGTCTAGGAATGCACAGTTGGACTCTTTCCTCATCTCTACATTATTTTCAACTATCTGTCTCATTGCAAATACAGGGTCATTTGTGTTGCATCCTGATCTGAATACAAACTGCTCATCTCCCATCTTACATTCTACTACTCTGCGTATCTGTTTATCAGTCACCATCTACAGAACTTTCATGCAATGTGATAGGAGTTTGATACCTCTGTAATTGCCCACAGATAGGTTATTTGGACTTCCTCATTTCCCACATATCTAATGGACATCCTCATTTCCCACATGTCTAATGGTTTTAAGCCTAAAATATTTAGGAAAGAAACTTTTTGCAACTCGTATCTACACTTCACAAGCAGCCACATTATTTGGCAAAAAAAAGCTTGGTGAAGGAACAAGCCATTAGGGTGGCACGTCTGACCTCTCTGAAGGATGACGTGTGGTTCAAGTTAGCAAAGTTAAGGGAAATGTTTTCAGCAAGGCGGTACCCTGGTCATATTCTAGGTAACCTTGTTATAAGAAGTGTACAATGAGTAGGGGAAAAATATAAACCACCTCTAGGCACTGGACTCACTGCATCTACCAACAACATGAAACATAAATATGAAAGGGCCTTGGCTGTAGAACATAACCAGTTCTCCAGGGAGACGAAAGACATCATTAAAAGAAATTGGTGCATTTTTAAGACTAACTCTGAAATATATCAGTTGGTAGGGAATGAACCCACTTTTACTACTAAATCAGCAACTAGTTTCAAAAGATTAACGGAGAACAACTATGGTACAGTTCCAAACGCAACTAAAGGAACTATAAGATGTGGGTGTTGTAAACAGTGCACTTAAATCACTAGGAAAAGACCTTAACACTAGGTAATAATACGAATAGCAGAATAACATTTCAGGATGGCGATTGTGCCACCTCAGGAGTGGTATATCTTGCTTACTGCATTGAATGTTTAGCATTTTATGTTGGCAAGACAGAGTGTGCCTTAAAGACATGTATATATGAACACACATACGACACTGCCAGCAAAAATGAAAACAGTGCTTTATTCAAACATTCTATTGTATGTCAAGGATTTTTTTTTACTTTGGTATCCTAGAAAAAATTAGGATGGACCCAAGATGGGGGATTGGATAAACTTTTTAAAAGTCAGGAAAATTAAGTGGTACAATAATCCCCCCTGGTTTTAACAACAATGTGTGTCTTGCTCTCATAAGTATAAAAGCTAATAAAGTATAAGTTATTCATCCATCGTTTACAATTACAAAGTTGTTTGGAATATATGCATATACACAAATTATGTGTGTGCCTTGTTTGTAGCAAGATTGAAGTTTTCTATGCACTAAAAGTCTCATATACCTGGGTTCTTTAAGAGAAAAAGTATGAAAAGAACTGGTTCAATTGATTCATTAACTACAGCCAATGAAATTGTTTTTAGATACTATATATAATGCCTTTGTGTTGGTTTGTAATTATTCTGATGAAATCTATTTTGGGAGATGAACGCGATCAATGTTTTATGGTACAATATTAAATTATTTTTAAACCATTTGTGGACCCTCAGTAGCGTTTATTTTTACTACTTTCAAGTGTTTTTGGTTGACGCTGCACCTATTTTTTATCTTAAGCATATGCTTATTCTCCAGTCATTTGGGATACGTCTTTATCTCCACAATGCTATGAGTACCCGCAGGAGACATTTCTCCATCTCACCCAGTATCTTTATCATATCTGCTGTGACCTCATCTGAGCCTGCTGCTTTCTCTGACTTCATTTTCCTTAGTGGTGTTCTTACTTCTTCTAGGGTGGGCTCCTGTTCTTCTCTCATTGTAGGCTGTGTCTGGGGCAGTACAGCATATGTGGGGTTTCTTCATTCAGAAGCTGCTGGAAATACTCCTTCCATCTGCCTTTGATGTCCTCTAGACTGGTGAGCAGGCTGTTGCTGGCATCCCTTATAAAGGGTGTCTGACTATCTTCATTATCTTTTTGTCTTTACCTTGCAACCTGATACAGTTTCTTTGTGCCACCTACTAAGTCACTTTGCGGAAGTTGGTAGACTGCCTTCAATGCCCTCTTCTTTACTATTGCAACTCCTTTCTTAGCCAACCAGTATTCCTTCCTAGCCTGGTCGGTCTTTTCTATCTCCCATTTTTTCCTGCACTCCTCCTTTCTTTTGATTCCTTCCTGGACTTCTGCATTCCACCACCAGCTTTCCTTATGTACTTTATTTCCACACCTTGCTTGGCCAGATATCAGTACTGTAGTCCTCACACATGCTATTTTGAAGCGCTGCCATTCTTCTTCATCTCCAGTTATTTCCTCCTCTTCTTGGGGTGCTAGAGCACTAAGTAATTCTTTGAACTGTTGTACTTTTTCTCCAGTCAACTTCCAGGTCTTCAGTCTGGACTTTGTTGACCTTAGGGCCTTCTCTGACCACTGCTTGCAGCAACCAATGGTTTACATTGTAGGCCGACTGTTTCACTCGGGATGATTTTGAAATCATTGATTCTACTCCAGTGCCCTTTCCTTACTAGGAGGAAGTCCACCTGAGTTGCATGTTGGCCACTCTTGTATGTGATCTTGTGACTGTCTCTGTTGGCCACTGTCAAGCCATTTGCCAAACAGAAGTCTGGAATGTTCTCTTCTTTATTCCTGTTGCCCCATCCATGTGAACCCAGGCAGTCCTCATATCCTGTTCTGTCTACAATATATACATTCAAGTCACCAATTATCAGCACCAATTCATGTTGTCCTACGTTATCTAGCAGGTCCTGCAACTGCTGTCTGAATTCACTCTTTTCCTCACTATCACAACCCTGCTGTTGGGCATAGGCAGAGATTATGAATACTGCCCTATCATTACATTGGAGTCTGACTGCCATGAGTCTGTCACTAATTCTTATGATATCCCACACTGCCTTCTGAAAGCTCTCTCTCAACAGAATTCCCCTCACTATTTCTAGCCTGTCCTCCTCCTGAGTAGTAGATTCTGGATCCCAAGCTAAGTGGATTCACTGCACTGCCCTTCCATCTTGTTTCTTGGATACACAGGATGTCCAGCCACCTTCATATCATCATGTCATCCACTTACAAACTGCATTCTGTCAGCGAATTAGAAGTTATGTACCTACCATAACGTTCCATGTTAGTTGTCTTCTCTCGCCTTCTTTCTTGCTGGATGGGTTCGGAGCCGATCCTCGGCTCCGACTCGGCACTTGCTTTAGCTCGAGAACTCCTTTTACCAGCTCGAGGCAACCCTATATCCCATGATGCAAGGCGGAACTACCTCAGATCTCGTTTGGCAGCTAACTGACCCTGCTAAAGACTATCCTAACATAATTAGGAACCATGGTTCCTAAAAGAAGTCCTCATAACAATGCTCCAGAGGAAGCAATCTAATAGGAACTCTCCAAGATCTGTCCAGGCCAGGGGAAGGAGGGAGGGGAAGAAAGAAGCGAGAAGACAACTAACATGGAACGTTATGGTAGGTACATAACTTCTAAATGTTAAGTTGTCAATCTCGCCTTCATTCTTGCTGGATGGGACCGCGTCCCTAGCACCTGTAGGTGGCTCAATGGAACAGACTCTTGAGAACTGTGGAACCAAAACTGGCCCTATCTCTGGAGGCCAAATCCAACTTGTAATGAGACACAAAGGTATGAGGCGTGGCCCAAGTAGCTGCTGCACAAATAGTGTCAATGGGAAGTCTATCCTGAAAGGCTACAGAAGTGGATACACTCCTGGTGGAATGTGCTTTTGGCTTAGAAGATAGTTGTTTGCCCCTTAGAGAGTACACATAGGAAATGGTGGAAGTCAACCATCTAGATAAGGTCACTTTAGAAACTGGAAGACCTAACCTGTTTTCTGCATAGGAGACAAACAATTGGTCTGATTTTCTGATTTGTTTAGTCCTATGCAAGTAGTACCTGAGCTGACGATGAACATCCAAAAAGTGCAGCTTCTGTTCAGCTCTGTCAGAATAGTTAGGAAAGAAAACTGGTAGATCAATAGATTGGTTAATATTGGTTTGAGATACAACCTTGGGAAGAAAGGAAGGGTTAGTTCTTAGCGAACCCTATCCTTATGAAAAACCAGATAAGGTGAACGAATACAGAGGGCCTGAATCTCAGAAACTCTTCTTGCAGAAGTAACAGCCAGTAAAAATATAGTTTTCCACGTCAATAACTTTAAAGAACACGTAGCAGACGGTTCGAAAGGAGGTAGAATTAGGGATGCCAACATTAAGTTTAGATCCCATTGCGGAGGAGGATGTTTCACAGGCGGTTTTAGGAGAAAAACTCCTCTTAAAAGGCCTTGCATAACCTATGAGACATGATGTTATTGTCATGCAAGCCAACATGATACATGGAAATAGCAGCCAGTTGTACTTTGACTGTAGATGACGAGGATCCTGAATGAAAAACCTCCGCCAGGAAATCCAAAACAGAATGTACAGGAGCGGTAAAAGGATCAATATTTCTGGCGTTTGCCCAAATTGAAAAACGTCGCCACTTGCTAGCATAAATAGTTCTAGTGGACGACTTTAAAGAAGACACTAAAATGTCTCTGACTGAGTCAGAAATCATTGGTAGCCTGGCTAGGGAAGGAAGTGGAGCAACCAAGCAGTGAGGTTGAGAGAATGAATGGCCCGGTGCTGCTGACCCGACTGGTGGATCAAAAGATCCGGAACTGGGTCCAGATGCCAGGGCTGCACCAGAAGATGACGATGTAGAGACTGAAACCAAATTTGTCGAGGCCAATATGGAGCAATGAGGATCAATTTTGCTCTCAAAACGGTGGCTTTCTGAATGACTTGTGGAATCAATGGAAAGGGAGGAAAAGCATAAAGAAGTCCCCGAGGCCAATCCTGGGTTAGAGAGTCTCTCAAGGGTTGGCCTGGAAGGGAAATAGTGTGAAGTAATCTGGGCACTTGCTGTTTTGAGGGGTAGCGAAAAGATCGCAACAAGGAGTGCCCCACTTCAGAAAAATCTGATCTACTACAGATTGATTGAGAGACCACCGTGAGGCATCAGAATAGATCTGCTTAGCCTGTCCGCCAATAGGTTGGACCTGCCGGGATGCGTTGCTATCAGAAACCGCTGAGAAGAGATCGCCCATTGCCAAAGTCTGAGAGCTTCTCGACATAAGGGATAGGACCTGGTTCCGCCCTGTTTGTTGATGTACCAGACCACGGACATGTTGTCCGTCTGTACTGCAATAGTCCCCGTGGGAAGAAAGTTGTCGAGGGCTTGCAACGTTAAAAGCACTGCTCTCATCTCCAGGACATTTATGTGCAGATGGTATTCTATGGGGTGCCACAGCCCGTGGACCATCCTGCCCTGATAATGCCGCCCCGCACGCGATCAGGGAGGCAGCGGTGGTGACTGTGGCAACTGGAGGAGGGGAACAAAGGGTCGGCCCTGATGAAGAAGAGGGAAGATATCCACCATCGTAGATGAGCCCTGCACGACTGTGTTACCAAAATTTCGTGTCTCATAGGCAGATTGTGGTACGACCACTGCGTGAATAACATCCACTGCAGGAGACGCATGTGGAAGCGAGCCAGTGGAAGAAGAACAATGGCCGCAGCCATTAGGCCTAGAACTTTCAAGACAAACCTGGCTTTGATCTTGTTGCTTAGTAACAGAAGCTGAACAAATTTCTGGATGTCCAGAATCCTTTGATCTGTTAGCCTGGCTAACATTTTGACGGTATTTAACTCTGCGCCTATAAAAATGATAGATTGGCAAGGCAGCAGAGAGGATTTTTCAAATTTACGAAATTCCCAGTTTCTTGCAAAGCTGTAGGGTGTAGTCTCTGGACTGAAGAAGCTGATGCTTGGTGGTGGCGGAGAGGAGCCAGTCGTCCAAATAAGGAAACACCTGGAATCCTCGACGTCTCAGGTGAGTTGTGACCACTGCCATGCATTTGGTGAACACTCTGGGGGCTGAAGTGAGGCCAAAGGGCAGTGCTCTGAATTGGTAATGACTGGCTCCCAGCCGAAAGCGGAGAAACCTTCTGGAGCGTCTGTGAATCTTTATGTGATAGTACGATCCTGAAGGTCTATAGAGCACATCCAGTTGTCCTTGCCCAGAAAGGGCAGAATGGATTGCAGCGTGACCATCCGGAATCTTGCCTTCTTGACAGACTTGTTTAGTCTGCTTAGGTCTAGTATCGGTCTCCAATCTCCCGTCCTTTTGGGGACCAAAAAGAATCTTGAGTAGAAGCCGGATCCTACTTGGTCTGCCGGCACTGTTTGGATGGCTCTTTTTTCCAGGAGTTTTGAAACTTCCTGTCTTGCCAAATCCCTTTGACCGGGTGAGATGTCTGGAAGGGATTGTAGAGGTACGGGAAACCTTTTGAAGGGATTTTGTAACCCTCGGATATGATCGACTGTACCCACTTCTCTTGGGATAGGGATTGCCAGGCTACTGGGTACAGTGAAATTCTTCCCGACTGCCTCCAAGGGTGGACAGTCGGGCAACACCTCAGGGATGCTGAAAGGGCTTCTCAGGAAGAGACTCCCTGTTGCCCTGGTTCTGAGGACCCCCTGCCTCTAGGGCGGCGTATTATTGTTACCCCTCTGCCTCTGGGGGTAAACTGACCACGTGTGTCCGTGTAGCTCCTTGGGCTTTTGAACCACATCTTCCCCTTCTGACCCTTGGGATAAGGTCTAGAAGGAGTGGAAAACTGACTCCAACGGCAGAAAGAGTTTTACCGTCCTGCTCACATCTGGTCAAAGTATCCTTCACCTGAGGTCCGAACAAAGCCGAACCGTCAAAGGGGGTGTTGGTGAAGGACGCCTTAAAGGTCCGCAAAATTACACAGCCGCATCCGGGCTTGGCGCCTAAGAGCAACACCTGTGCCTGCGCCTGCTCGCTCCATCGGCCGCATAAGATATGAGCCGCATGGAGGAGTTAGATATGGAATTCAGGATAGCAAGCTGTGAGGCAATCTTTTCCTGAGCCCCAGCAGCAGAAGGATCCTGGACTACTTCTCCCAGTTCCTTGAGAATATCTCGTTGAAGCCTGGTGAAGTGACAAAGGTAATTCAGCTTAACGATAGCAAAGGTAGCTGAAGAAAACATCCGCTTTCCATACCTGTCCATGGTCCTAGAATCCTTATTAGGAGGATGGACAGGCACTGAAGGATCCGCCAGTTCCTTCTTAGTGGCCGCCGCCACCACCATAGCATCCACAGAGACACCTTTGGACAGGAACTGTTTATCCGAAGGGGCCGTGATGAACTTGGATGGTCTCCTGGGGACAGGTTCCACAGAATCTGAGCCCACGCCTTCCGAGCCACTACCTGCATGAGTGGGCCGAAAGGCGGAGACACCCAGGAGGTGGAGGGTCGGGATCCAAAAGCCTCCAGGTATACCAACTCATCCTCGGAGGGGTCAATGGAGGGCCAATTCCCCCTCTGTTTGAGGAGCTCAAGGATGTCTGAAAAGGAGACATCCTCAGAGGGGGACCGTGGGGAACCCTCCGACTCATCTAAGTCGGTATCAGATGTGGTAGACTCAGGGGAGTCTGTGTGTTTCCTCTTACACGTCCTCTTCCGAGGGGGTTCCCCTGCAGGGTCAGGAGAAACCTCGGAAGAGGAGGAAATTCCCAGTGGAGAAACCTGGGGCGATGGATCCCTGGGCCTGAGAGCAAGAGGCTGGCAAGAGGCATCTGCAGGCACTGCTGAGGGAGGAGCTAGAGGGATAGACCGTTGACTAGGCTCAGAGGCCAGGACACTCCTCATCACCTCAAAGGCTCCTCTCCCCGGGAGACCGGAACACACCCGCCAAGAAACAGGAATGGTCGGCTCCAAGGAGAGAGAAGGCTCGAGGCCGATAACGGCGCCGAGCTTACCAAAGCAAGCCCGAGAGGGAGAGCGGGTCGGACAAGGGTCCGATGCCACTAGCCTCCTCGGAGCCGACAGTGGAAACCCGACGACCGGATCCCTCCAAGGAAGGTCTCAAGGAGGAGATCGGAGCCGAAGACGACGGAGCCGAAGGATGTATCGGCTCCGCATCGAAAAAGTCGCTGTCCCAAGAAGCTCCGGCCCGAACTCTGGTGTGGAGTCGGAGGAGGAATCTCAAGAATCGGGCTATAGCCAAGTCTGTTGAGACGGGCTATGGAGCATTTGGGCCAGTGCCTGAGACTTCAACAGCCTGCTTACCACCCTCTCCAAATCGTGGTCAGACAGCCTGGAAGATCTCAAGATCGGCTCCGATGGCTCCGCTCCGACAAAAGAGGAGATCCCGGAGCCGAATGGATACTCATAATAGAGGGGACCGAGATCTCTTTACGGGTCGAAGCCATCGGAGCCGAAGTCCCTAGAACTCCAGATGGAGCCGAGGATTTCGCCCGATGCTGATACAGCGCCGGCTCCAGCCGAGCCGACAAGGCCACAGTAGTCAGGGTACGGAGCCAGCCGGCACCGAACCCACTACTCGAACAGAAGAAGTATCGACTCCAGCCGAGCCGATATCGGCTCCGACGGAGCCGGAGCCACCGGAGGAGGCTTGGACACTGTAGCCTGAACCTTCGGTGGCTTAAGAGGTTTTCCTGACCCTGTCTTAGGAGGAGAACCTTCAGGTTTAAGTAAACCTCGGAGGATTAATTTGTTCCTCCTTTCCTGCAGGACTCTCTGGCTAAAAGCATGACACAGCACAGGAGTCCTGCAGGTGCAAAGGCCCCAGGCAATAAACACAAGAAGTGTGACCGTCTGTCAGAGACATTTTCTGACAGCACTGGTCACACTTCTTGAAGCCTGAGACCTTGCCTTCTTTTGACATCCTAGAAGGGAAAAACACAAACAGTCCCAACAAACACACCAATTAATCCCTTACACAGACACACAGGAAGGGAATAACTTGGGGAACTAGGCCTGACTAAAAACTTTAAACTGAAATTTTTTATAAAAAGTTTAAAAGGAAGGGAATAGGGTGGACTGTAACTAAGTACAGACTAAACTAACACTAAAGGGAAAAAATAAACCCCTAACTACACTTTTTCTTATTTTACCAAGAAAAAACTTACCTCAGCTGGCAAAGGAGACCTCTTTCGCTAAGCGGCAAACGAGATCTAAGGTAGTTCCGCCTTGCATCATGGGATATAGGGTTGCCTCGAGCTGGTAAAAGGAGTTCTCGAGCTAAAGCAAGTGCCGAGTCGGAGCCGAGGATCGGCTCCGAACCCATCCAGCAAGAATGAAGGCGAGATTGACAACTTAACATCCTATATTAAGTGTAGCAAGTTTCAGTTCATGTTTGGCAGTTTGATTGGTTTTACATCCAGCTATTGCTCTACAGAGCTATCCCAGGTAACCCAGGCTGGGCAGCTAGACACCAACTGGCTAGTAGCTTATTGACCCAGGGCTGCTGGGCTTTATGGCGGGGACACACTGGCCAATAGAGGCACATACACCTCTCCCACCATTAGCCTGGGTCCCTGGCTTAGGTCGGAGTAGGCTGGGTCCTCAACCCACTTATCACTGGTAACTATTCTTGCCCATTTTGGCAACATTAGTCAACATGACTGACTCACTTAGAGCCATATTTTACACCATCACGTGGCTAGCCCTGCCACAGTGCGCAGTCTGTCATCCATGTTCTCCTATCTTGAGGATACTGCTCACCACAGTAGATGCCCAAAGCAGTTGGTTTGTACAACTCTTCCCCCATATGGTACCATGTAGAGTCTGTGCTGCTGCCCACAACCTCATTCATTGGTAAGTTTGAGATGGAAACATTCAGCATGGTTTTTAGAGGTGGAAGGAGCCCCACAGAGAGAGACACAAGAAGAACATCCAAACCCCAAACAGACCTTGGCATGGGAGGCCGAAGACCTTAACCATTATGCCAACTGGTCTAAAACTAAATGACAGTAAATACATAACATTATGCAAACTGAATCAATGGATGGGTAATCATAAATTCACTCCTGGGGCATGGAAAGGGGCAGTCAGTATTAATTATCATACCATGGGCTCATACTTCTGTGAACTGGCATTTATATCAGCAGGCACAGTAGATATCTTTCATGTTTTATTGAAATTCAGTTGGTTTATTAGAAATGTAAATTAACAAATAATTTCTGGTAATAAAAGTGAGCTGTCTGAATATATGTCTAAGAGATCAAGCACATTTATACTGATGAATAATCCAACTATCCCTGCATTTGAAAATGCAGTACAGAATGAAATTTATGAATTATATAAAACTAAACAAAAAAGGGCACTTCATAATTTAACTAATGAACAAAATGAAACTATACAGTTACTAATAAATAATACTGATACAATAATTAAATGTGCAGATAAGGGAGGTGGAATAGTTATTTTGGACACCAACTATTACAATAATGTGATGCTAAGAATGCTAACAACAAATGATTATATGAAAATTATGAGGACAGATGTTATATAAATAGTTAATGATGTGAATACAATGATATATAAATGCATTAAAATGGAGAAATTTCAATAATCATACTGGAAGTTCTGTATACACCATCAATAACGATCCCTACAATTCACGGGGTAACTAAAATACATTAAGTCTCTAACCCACCTATGCGAACTATAGTGTCTGCGGGTGGGTGGATTACTAAACCTATTTCTAAACATTTAGAGAGACAATTTAAATGGCATTGCAAGGATCAAAAACTATAGTAAAAGATGCAACTGATTTATAACAACTTTTTGAATGGTCAAGAACCAATGACATAATTGATTGTTATTTGGTTACGTTAGATATAATTTCATTATTTACATCTATTCCAAATAAGGAAGGCATTGAATATGTAAGACAGTATGTATTAATGGAAACATCTTTAAGTAATACAGGTGTGAATGTTATAGACACATTGCCTGAAATTGTATAACTAATAACACCTTCATGTTTCAAGATAGATTTTTTAAACAGATGAAAGGCATAGCCATTGGTACCGCAATGGTGAATATTTATGCCAGTATGTCATGAATGCATGGCAAAGTGCATACATTTATTCTGAATCTCAGAATCAGTACTATCAACAGATTTTGTTTTATAAAAGATTTGCAGATGATTTGTTCTTAATATGGGATGGTCCACTACCTGTTTTAGATTAACTCATAATGTATATACACACAACAACTAACTTTTAAGAAAAAAGTGCATTTTGCACGAATAGAATTTTTGGACATTACATTAATTAAGAATATTAAAGGACAGACAGAAACAAGTTTATATAAAAAGAGGTAAAGAACACATATTTCCATTGTGATAGTATCCATCCATCTTTTATTTTTGACAGTATAATCAGCAATCAGATGATGTGTGTAGCTACATCGAATTTTGCCAATTATGTCATGACTTTTTGGGAAAACAATTTTGCATTCAACAGTAACTATTCTAGTTCCTGGATCCTTTATAATAGATTATTGGATGTTACATTTATTTTTGGGTTGATACAGTGATAAATTATTGGAATTTTTGGATTACATCAATAACACAGTTCATTTTTTGAAATTCACATTTCATTATGAAGTTAATTATATTTCTTATGTGGATGTTACTGTTAGTAAGAATTTGGTTCCTTATTGTTTTTCTTCCAATATTTTTCTAAAACCCACATTTTCAAACTCCTACTTAGATTTTTCCAGTTGGCACCCTGGTTTTCAGAAAAATGTTGTTAAAGGCCAGTTGGTTAGACTGGCAAGAATGGTGTCCAACTTAGATGATTTTCACTTAGAGTGTGAGAAGGTGTTAAACATAATTTATAGTAGGGGTTATCCAGATGAATTTCTGGATGAAATTCTACGGGAAGTAACTAACAAGAGGCTCAGTGGATTTTATCATCCAATTTTGGGTAATAAGGAGAGGGGTATTACTTGTAGTAAGGCTGTCCCGAGCGATCAACCTGTAATTATGACTTCTGAGAAGAATGTACATTGTTTCATCACTACAATTACATTAGATTCTTCCTTTATTGCTCAATGTATAAACAAAAATTGGAATTTTTTTTTGTGATGCAGGTCTTTTGAAGTAGTTTGGTGTCGAACCTTATATTATATACAAATGGGACAAATATTTCAAAAATTTTTTGAGAAGAATCATGGGAGTGCCAGGAACCAAAATTCCAACATTCTGTTTGGAACATGGAAGTGTGGAACTTGTTCCCACTATCATCTGATGAATGACACATCGGTCATCAAAATCCATACTATGAATTATAGGATATCCGGCATTATTCATGTTATTCTAAGAATGTTGTTTATTTAGCTCAGTGTTTATGTTCGAGTTTTTATGTCGGTAAAACTTGTAGAAATTTCAGAAGGAGAATTTATGAACATTGTGTTGATATTAACAACAGGAAAACTTCCAGTGCCGTGTTTAGGCATGTGGAATTGAATCCTGGTCATCATTTCAATTTTTTGATTTTGGAGCAAGTTAAGCAGGATGGGTTATGTGATAGATGCACATTTGGACAAGGCAGAACTTAAATGGCAGTAATGTTGGATGCTACCACAAGTCCTGGTTTAAATTATACATGTTCTATTGTTTCTTTATTGAGGGTCATGTTTTATGATGCTGGTTAAACAACAACTGATATTTGTATTTATATTTATTTTATACATTCATGATTTTGAATTATTATTTTATGTATGAAAGTTTGTAGGGGTATTCCTTTAATAGGTTTATTTTATGTAACACGTGATTAGCATTGAGGTATTAAGCAATTAGTTAATTATCAATTGAGGTTCATGATGTCATTCTATGTTATATAAGGTTGTGTTACAGTTTTACTGTTGTTCTGAGGAAGTTTCTGTGTTCAGAGACGAAAGCGCTAAACAATAAATTTTCATACCCGGAGTTGTTCTTTGAGTTTACAGTATGCATCCATCTTTTAGTTTTGACAGTATATTCAGAAATCAGATGGTGTGTGTAGCTGGATTGAATACACAAGATAAAATGCACATTCAAATGGAAAATATGGCATAAGATTTTAATAATAGGGGATATCAACAACAAAAATTAACAGAAATTAAACATGAAATTTCCCTTATCCCTCGTCAATAAACAACAAATTTCCCTTATCTCTATCCTTTGGTAACAAACCCAAAGAATAAGAAAAAAAAATTGCTTGTGGTTATCTATGATCCTTGTGAATCTACTGTTCTTGAGCTGTAACGTAATGCTGTTTTATGTAGGTCAACTGCACCTGTATTTTTCTTAATGTATTTTTGTACTACAATGTTTTGCATGTACTTTACTTGGATATTTTATTGCATCAACTTTATTATCTTTTGTATTCTCTATACTTGCTGGAGCTTTTCTCCCCGGGTCTTCTCTGAAAACGGGCTGCATGGCCCAGTCGGGCACTACCCGGTCAATAAATGTAAATAAAATAAATAAAATAATAAATAAAATAAAATTATAAGTAAAAGGAAAAATGCAAAACCTTAGTTTTTCAGAAATGAAGAATAAAATCAATAGTAATAATAGAATAATGAATAGTTGTAGATGTACATTAACATACAATAGAAATACTTTAAATGTTAGAAATATAATCAAGAAACCTTGATCATTAATTCAACAGATACCTGAACTAAAAGAAATAAGTCATAAAGGAATGAACTTTAGTTATACAAGATTCAACTGAAAGACAGATTATGTTAGAGCAAATAAGATCAATTAACATCTGTAGGTCTGATAAAATAGGGAGACATGCATGTAATAAATGTTGTTGTTTGTCTTTTGGCTTTTCCCGGTTAGGGATCGCCACAGCGGAACTCCGGTCCGCTAATGATTGGCAGTAGATTTTCACGAACGCCGAGGTGCCAGCTCGACGTCCAACCTTCAATGAAGGCACGCCCATTTACGCATACCTTTTGAATGCTCACCCAACCGCGGGGAGGACATGCAGACTTAACACAGAAGGCACTCCCCGCACTCCAGCCGAGAATTGAACGGGAGAACCTGTTGCTGTGAGACAACACTACCGCTGCACCACCGCGGAAGTATGCATGTACATTTTGTAAATATGTATTCAAACAAAAAAAGTATAGAACATCCAGTAAATAAAAAATAATTTACTTTGCAAGCATATGGCACATGCAATGATAATATTATTATTTATGTTGTGAAGTGCCACATGTGTGATGCTTTTTACATAGGAAAAACAAATTAGAAACTTAAAGAATGAATATGTGACCATGCATCAGAAATAGAGAGATGTATAGAAACAAATGCATTGTTTAAGCATGTAAAAATACAGATGATAAGCATTATTTTTAATTTATGATACTACAGATTGCATACAAATATATTACGGGAGGGGGCATTAGAAATCAAACTGAGAAAAAATAAAGTAAATGGATTATTAGATTTAGGGTGCAGCAATATCCAGGTCTTAATAGTAATTTTTTAGTCGTTTTAGTAATAAACTTATTTTAAAAGAGCCATATAATCAAGTTAATGCTCTTTAAAATGTTAATTGAATGGTTTGTTAACTTAATAAATCACGATTTTAATTAACATTGTGAAAAAAACATATGTAATGATGTAAGTTTTAGTTTAGTCTGTTTGCCTGATGAAGCATTTTATGCAAAAGTTTTTGCTTTCATTAAACTGGATTTTTATGATTTGTGACTACTGGTGGTTCTGGACAGCCTTGTTTTAAATACTTTAGTTCCTTGTTGAAGTCTGGACTCTGCGTATTGATTTTATTTGTTTGCTGTAATGTCTTCAATATAAGGTCAAACCACAAAATGGTTTCCTTTTTAGTAAAAATAAAGACTGGAACCTCAGCTAACCTTGGAATATACAAAAACTACTCTGAGGCTAACTTCCTACTATTAAGTGACAAATGGCAAAATTTCAAGCCCCCATAAACATTGAGAACATTGCTGCCTATCTGGAACTGTTCACAGAAACCCTATACAAGCATATTAATTGCTGCACAGAGACGGCTGTACCCACCAGAATGAAGTACAGAACTAACTCAAAAGCAAGCTACCTTGCTGGAATCAAAACATCATCAAGTTGTATAATAGAAGGAAGAAAATCATGAAAAACATTATGAGGTGTAGCAGCCAACAGGATAAAAGCACCCTCGTCAAACTAAATGAACTCAGAGGGCAAACAAAGTCTACCAAAGCCAAATTTGAGGTAAATTTGGGCTCCCAGACCAAGGACAACCACAAAGCATTCTTTAGCTATGTCCGCAAAAACCTCAGCTTTGGCTGGCTAAGATCTAGCTGTATTCAACTGGACGTATAAGAGAATTTAAGTACCTTTATCTGCACTTTTTTCAAATAATACAGTATTTAAATTGATTTAACTGTGTTGCAGGAATATTATTTGAACTGGAAGTTTTGACTCTGCTCTTCAGTCAGTGCTTGTTTGAATTTTATTATTTGTTAGTAATTGCAGGTGTGGGGGTAGCCACATTCTTTCATTTCCTCTCCTTGCTTATTTAAGTGGTACAGTTTGAAATATTTTGTGCTTATAAACCTCAGCTTTGGCCGGCAAAGATCTAGCTGTATTCAGCTGGACGTATAAGAGAATTTAAGTACCTTTGTCTGCACTTTTTTTCAAATAATACAGTATTTAAATTGATTTAACCGTGTTGCAGGAATATTAACTGAACTGGAAGTTTTGACTCTGCTCTTCAGTTAGTCCTACCCACCCTCCCTGTTTTTGTTTTGGTGTTAATCTTAGTGGCCTTGAAACTGCCCGCCCCTCTTGTAAATTTGTGTTTGGATACTCCTTCTGGGCCCATCTCATTTGCTCACTCAACTGAATGCACTGAGATCATATTCTGATTTCAGGCACTCCTACTGTGTACAAAGAGAGCATCTCGGAAACAGGGAAAAAAAATTTAAGCTTGTTTCCTGCCTTTCCTGTTAAGTGGTATAGACTGTTTGTAGGCTTCTGAGCCCCCAAGCCCTTCTGTGTTGGAGGGGAGCCTTCTAGCTTAGTTTTTTTTTCTTATAACTAGCCAGTTTTCTAGTTTCAGCACTCAAATCTGTTTCTTTGAACTCAGCACTTGTACAGAACTCATTGTAAGCACTACATAAGCTGCAAATTACTACAGCACTCAACTTTCCTCACTTGTCTAGTGGAAAGCAGTTTTTAGTACTTAATAAATAAGCACTTATCCAGGCATGTCTAAGGGTCAGCTCCCAGTGATTTCTCCTGTCTACCTGATGAATCTGGGCATCTTGGGGCAATGCAGCAATTGCCTCATGTACACAGACAACCCTCTCCTCCTACCACCCAACACTACAACCTGTGAGAGATGCACTTATATAGCCAAACTGGAAGCAAAGCTCTCTTCACCCAAGACTGGACTAGACAGTCAAGAGGAGAAGGTAAACACTTGCACCACACCACACTCATCACATAGTCCCTCAAAACCTACACCACCAAAACACGCACATAGAAACACAAAACACACACCTACATTCGCGGAGGCTCTCAATAAAAACCTGCCCAAGCATCAGGGACATCCAAAGCATAAACGCAAGAAAACTCCATCCCCCAACACAACCCAAATGACACATAGCCCACAAACTCAGTGTGACACTCAACCACAGCCCATAAGGCATAACAACGTACCCAACACTCTAGTCATAGGTGACTCTATAGTCAGGCACACTGATGTTCCACTCACTAGACTAAACAAGGAGAAAGTTACTGTCAGCTGCCAGAATCCTCCACATAACGCATGCACTCAGGTCACTCCACAATAAGTACAAATATGACACTGTCATTGTCCATGTTGGTGTGAATGACCTGAGACGTACCTCCCTGGACTACATGAAAAGAGACATAGAGGAGCTCTCCGATCTTGTATCACAGGCAGGTATGACCCTAAACCTGAGTAGCATCCTGCCATCACCCAGAATGATACCACAGTACAAGGACAAAATGATTGACTTCAACAATTGGCTAAGCTTCTGGTGTCATTCTAAGGGGATCCAGTATTTGTCTGCCTGGGATGACATGATCGACAGTCCACGATGCTTTGCCAGAGATGGCCTGCACCTGTCGCCCTTAGGATTCCGGATACTGGCTAAGGCTCTTGCCACCCCTATAGTGCCTTTTTTAGGCAAGGTTCAAATGACAAATTCACCACTGTAACAGGTACAAGCAAGCAAAATCGAAGGGTAATGCTACTCAATGCTAGAAGTCTAAACCTCAAAATGCACTCACTCGAGGCACTCCTTAAAATGGAGAACATTGACATCTGTGCAGTGACAGAGACCTGGTTCAAAGCTCCAGAGAGCACCCCTGCATTACCAGGCTTCAATTCATACCACACCTTTCGGCCACCTAACCCAGAAAGAAGCACTAAAGGCGGAGGCGTGTCCATATTCATTAAGGATATCCACACCTCCAGGCTAGTTGCACAGCATAATGCATCCGAGATTATCCAAGTGCAACTAACTCTGGGCAAGACTGCAATCCAAATTGTAGCTTGCTACAGACCCCCCACCATGCCCCAGGATTCACACTCCTCATTTCTTGATACACTGGAAAGTATTAGGGTACAACCCAACACCCTAAAAATGGGCGATTTCAACTACCCCACCATTAACTGGGAAAACTACTCATGTACCAACTCTTTTGCTCAACGTTTTCTAGAATTCATAAATTCCAACGCCTTGGATCAACTTATTCACACCCCCACCAGGGGCAGCAATATCCTAGACCTGGTCATTACCAACATGGGAAACTGGTGTTCCACACCAGAGGTCAATTCCTCGTTGGTCAGAACCAACCACAAGCTAATCAGCCTAGACATCCACATCCCACCCCCAGCCCCAATTAGGGAAACCATCATAAAAAACTTCTCAAAAGCCAACTTCACACTTCTTAAGACAGAAGTGGCAAACTTCATGACACCCGCAGACGGACAATAGAGGTATGACTGCCGAATCCTACACAAATGCACTTTATAAGTACTTACACGAGTGCATGGATCATGCTATCCCTAATAGAACCAAGATGTTATCCTCCAGAAAAAGGAAGCCAGTCTGGTGGTCCTCTGCCATAAACAAACTCTACAACAGAAGAAAGAAACTGTTGCAAAAAAGAGTAAAATCCCATGACTGGAGGAACTCCCTGGTCAACCTCAGTAAGAAGCTGAGATCCCTCATAAAATCCTCCAAAGCTAGTTACGAAAACAAAATTGCCACTGACTCTAAAGACAACCACAAAGCATTCTATAGCTATGCCAAGAATCTAAATGGGAACACTCAGATCTGCTCTGAGTTACAGCATAATGGCAATGGCACTAAATATACAGAACCAACTGATATTGCCAACATCCTAGCAGATAGGTTCAGTGCTAACTTTACCCCCCTCTCACCCCCTAGAGGGCCCATCTCTATAACGGAAGAATGCAAAGTTCCTATAATCACGGCTGCACAGGTAAAAAACACACTCTCCAAAGCCAAGAACACAGCATCCATTTGACCTGACAATATCCCAGGCTGCGTTCTACATGAACTACAGAATGAACTGGCACCCTACCTAAGTACCATGTTCAATCATAGCCTCACCTCAGGCTTTGTACCCATTGAATGGCGCACCACGACAGTTATCCCACTCCACAAAGGGGGAGCCACGAAGGACCCCGGGATCTACCACCCCATTAGCCTGACGAGCCTGGTCTGCAAGGCCATGGAACGTATCATCATCCAAACTCTGGACCCTACTCAGTTTGGATTTGTAAAAGGCAGATCATGTCTCCTAAACCTGATTGATTTCTTTGAAACAGTCACCAAAGCCATAGATGAGGGTAAAATGGTTCACACAGCTTATCTAGATCTCGCCAAGGCTTTCCACACCATCCCCCACTCTGGAATTATAGATAAGCTCACTAAACTAGGTATAAATCCCTATGTTACAAGATGGGTTGCCAACTGGCTCACGGACAGAACCCACACTGTGAAAGCGGATTCCAAATCCGACATCAGACCAGTGACAAGTGGAGTACCACAGGATTCAGTCCTGGGTCCTCTCCTGTTTGGTATCTACTTCTCTGAAGTGCAGGCCAACACAGAAGGTCTTTGGCTAACAAAGTTTGCAGATGACTGCAAAGTAGGAGCCATAATCGAAACTCCTAACAATGTGGACAAACTACAAAAGGGCCTCACTGAGACAGATACCTGGTGTCAAAGCCATGGCTTGAAGCTCAATGCCAAAAAGTGTATTGTCATCCCCTTTGGTAAAAACTCTGTACCCATGAACTACCGCATAACTGGTAGTGTACTTAATGCTGAAAATGTGATGAGACCTTGGGACACAGGTGGACAGTAGTCTCTCCTTTGATAATCGCCACAGTGGTCAGGAAATCCTTCTACGTGACTCATCTCATCACAAAAGGATTCTCATCCAGAAAAAAAGAGGTCATTGTTCCCCTCTACTCATCACTCATTAGACCCAATATAGAGTACAATGCCCCTTTTGGTATGTACCTCACAAGACATCTACAACAACTGGAAAGACCACAGAAATACCTCACAAAGAGGATTACTGGCCTCAAACAGATGCCCTATGCAGACCGTCTCAAAAAACTACAGCTTTACTCCATCGCATATTGCATACTCAGGAGCAATCTCTGCCTAACATACAAAGCTATGTCAAACCCAGAGCTGTTGGACATGCTCCACTTAAAGAAATCCCAATCCTTCCGAGCTACACGCTCTAGGGACCTTAACCTTGTCACCGCAATAAACAGAACATGCTGGCGGGATAGATTCCTGTCCCAGAGACTTCCCATACTCTGGAACAGACTACCTATCTATGTCAAACAGAGCTCCTCATTAGCACTCTTCAAGAAAAATCTTAATGATTGGATGGGAAATGGGAAATTCACCCCGGGGATCACTTCTGTGGCTCTACTCGACAGGGGCACAGGAAAATAATTTTCTTGGGTGGCGAAAGCCAGGGTACATTTTTTGGCTAGGCTTGTATGGGCCCTAGGGCCGATAGCCTAGTACCTACCTATGAACCTATAATTGTATGCAGAGCTCACGGTTAATGGAGTCACCTATACTGAGCAGATGGATGGGTCTCCTTGAAACTGATTACATCGTGGGACTGCACACACATCTGATGACACCACAAGACCCAAATGTAGTGAAAGTTTTGAAATGTGAGGAGAGTAAATCTAAGATGACTTCTTTGCTTAGACTAGCAGATGCATATTGACGTCAAGCAGGAACGGAAATCAAACCAGAAGTCGATAAAAAACAGGCAGCAACTGACTGTGCTAAAAAAACAAAAGAAAGACTATAAGGTGAAGGACCAGATGAGAAGGCAAGAAATGTGGAAAATGCATAAACATAGTTGAAAGTATAGAAAACTTCTGGAAGAACCTCATGTTGATCAGGATCAAATGCAGGAATGGTTAAGGAGTGGTGAATTCAAACCAACAGATGAAAGGTTAATATTGGTGGCCCAAGATTGTAGGCTACGTACATGTTGGTTAATAAAGTCCATTGAACATGTGGGAGAAACAGAGAAATGTAGGTTTTGTAAAACAAATTGGAAACATTTGCACACCTCATTGCTGGTTGTGGCACACTACTGGCAGAAGGACTGTATATTGAAAGGCATAATTATGTGGCAAGACTGTTGTGCTGGGGATTTTGCAAACATTATGGTACAGAAGTGACTGAAAAACACTGGAAACATGAGCCACAAGGCATCATAGAAAATGATGGTCTATATCACATGGGATCATCCATTACCAACAGTTCAATAGACAGATGCTAGAAAACCAGAAATGTGGAAAATGCATAAATATAGTTGAAAGTATATTGTTGATCAGGATTGACTGCAGGAATGGTTAAGGAGTGGTGAATTCAAACCAAGAGACGAAAGGTTAACATTGGTGGCTCACGATAGTGGGCTGCATACATGTTGCTTTACAAAGTCCATTGAACATGTGGGAGAAACAGAGAAATGTAGGTTTTGTAAAACAAATTAGAAACAGTTGCACATCTTGTTGCTGGTTATGACACACTACTGGCAGAAGGAATGTATATTGAAAGGCATAATTATGTGGCAAGACTGTTATGCTGGGGATTTTGCAAACATTATGGTACTGAAGTGGCTGAAAAACACTGGAAACGTGAGCCACAAGGCATCATAGAAAATGAAGAAGTCTACATCACATGGGATCACCCATTACCACAGTTCAAAAGATAGATACTAGAGAAATGGATATAATGATCTACGAAAAGAAGACAAAAGTAGCATTGATCATTGAAATCGCCACACCCAGTGACTACAGTGTCTTTTGTACAGGTAGACACAAATTCATAAAATATTAGGATTTGCAGGCAGAAACGAGAGCAATGTGAAAGCAAGATACCCAGACAGTTCCAATGGTAGTAGCAGCAGCAATGGGTCTTATAAAAAAGAATCTACAATTGTATTTAGATATCCTAGCAATGCATGTAGCCTTGTACGAATTGCAGAATGAGTCATTACTGGGCACATTGCGGATGCTGTGAAGAGCACTTCTTCCTGACATTAAAGATTGAAGCAATACTAATTACATGAAGGAATGGGGTCCATTCCCGTCATGGTATTAGAAACCCAAAAGACTTGGAGAAATTAAACGAGAGAAGCCAGAAGTTAAAGTAAATCTACTGACCAACAAATTCAGCTCCAGCTTTACCCCTCACTCTTAGCCTCCTGGAAATGCCATCAGATATAACTCCCCTTACATCATTTGGGAACAGACCCTTAATGTTCTCTCTAAGACCAAGAGCACTGCATCGATGGGCCCAAACAATATCTCAGGATGCCTTCTAAATAGCATGAAACATGACCTATTAGGTCCTCAGGAATTGCTGTTTAACTGTAGCCACCAAACAGGCTTCATGCCTCACAAATGGAGAACAACAGTCAACCCTCTGCACAAAGGCAGGCCATCTAGAGACCATGGAAACTACAGACCCATAAGTCTCACTAGTCTCATATGCAAAGCCATAGAAAGAATTATGATGTAGGAAACTTCCAGACACTGGACGCAACCCAATTTGGTTTCATTAAGGGCAGGTCATGCCAACTCAACCTTTTGAACTTGTTTTGAAAAGGTTACCAAAGTAATGGATGAGGTTAAAATAGTATTCACGGCCTACTTTGACCCGACCAAGCCATTTGACACAATACCCCATTTGGGTATTGTTGACAAACTCAAGAGGTTAGCTATAAACCCTTTTGTCACCTGGTGGATAGCCAGCTGGCTCTCAGACAGGACACAGGAAGTTAAAATTGGGAAGTCCACCTCTACAAAGAGGCCAGTCACAAGTGGAGTCCCTCAGGGATTGGTCCTGGACTGTTCCTTTTTGGCATTTAGTTCTCTGAAATCAAAGCCAATGTCAATGGCCTCTGTCTGACTAAAGGACCAGTTATAGAATCCCCCACAGATGCAAATGTTCTCCAGAAGGGGCTGACAAAAATAACTGGTGTCAGATCCATTGACTAAAACTAAAAGCCAAGAAATGCATAATAATATCCTTCAGGACGTCATCTATCCCTGGTAACTATCATATTAAAACACACCCCTAAGAGATGACCCAGTAGTCTGGGACTTGGGGACACACATAGACAGTAATCTAGCATTTGACCATCACATGTCTACAGCAGTAAAGAAATCATTCTATGTTGTGCAATTTATAAACAAAGGTATGTCATCTGGGTCCAAGGAGGTCATTGTTCAGCATTCATCAGACCTATCATTGAGTACATCCAAGAAGGTCATTGTTCAGCATTCATCAGACCTATAATTGAGTGCAGTGCTCCCTTTGGTATGTACCTAATCAGGCAAATCCAGCAACTGGAATGCCCACAGAGGTTCCTCACTAAAAGAATACAAGGCGTAAGTAACATTTCCTATGCAGATTGCCTCAAAGCCATATCTCTGTATTCTGTCTCCTACACACTGTTGAGGAGAGATCTATGCCTGGCATACAAGGCATTGTTCGACCCCACCCTGAAGGACTTCCTGCATATCTATACAATAAACAGCACCAGACTTACCTATTCTAAAAATTACACCTTGCCAGTTGTATAAATAGGACCTGCTGGAGAGCATACCTCTTAACCTGGAAACATCAAAAATCTGGACAAAGGCCCATGAAAAATAGGTACAATTCTGTATGCTGATTAACATAAAATTTCCATACATAATTATGTAACCACGCCCACTCTGGTGGAATTGTGGGATACCAACTTTTCAACGCAAACTGAAGAAATGACCACCAAAACATGATCATGAAAGTCATGTAGCACTTTAATGACAAACCTAGATGGTATTTTAAAATCTGAACTGTAGAACAATTTTACACCTTTACAAACTGGATAGCAATCTATACACTTGCAATGTAATTACAAATGTTTTTTTCATTTGTGTTTCACAGAAAGTGGCAGAATAGCAAGACTAAATGATCTGGAGAAAAGAAATATTGGACACAGAATCCAAAAAAGAGAGAAGACCACATTGTGATAATAAATATGCAATAAACAACTAATTTAGTTTAACTCTGTTCCTTGAGGATGGTATTTTAATGTACTAATTTTATCAGTTAAGGCAAGGGATAGCTTAACAGCACTGAGGCAACAGGTTTGTGAACAGAAACTGAAATAATCGAATCCAGGATTACAGATGTATCCCATTAGCACATCACAGCTTTAGCCCTCAGAGTTAAAAGCCAAAACTGAAAAAAATTATGTATAGGTCTCTTCAAATGATTCCTTACAAGACTGTTTAAAACTGGCTGCACACAGTTTTATGATGCTGTTTACAGACTAATGGCCTAATTAGTGCTGTTTCTATGAATGTAAGACCTTAAACGTTAAGTATAGTTTTAAGATTCTGAAGAAGGATGCTATTCTCACATTGGTCTGCTCATTGTTCCTTGCTTCTAAATCATTTAAAAATAAAGCAAAAAACACACATGGCTAATATAAGGTCTGAACTTTCTTTGGGAAAAAAAATTATACTCTTAAACACTTTGAAGACACCTGCCCCATTTGGCTTGCTCAGGTCACAGCTTTTGTCACATTCATCTGAACGGCCATCCACACACTTGTCTTTTTTTTCAGATAGGCAGGAGATTAATAAAAACACATGAATGCCAAACTCATTCTTCAGTGCCACTAAAAATGGTATACGTGAAAGATGTTTGTGACGAGACAAAATAATGTGGGGAAAAAAATGACTTGTCACTTCCCTTTAAAACAGGGAAATATAGAGTTGTACAGCAGGTAACAGCAAATACTAAATGCATGCACAAGGTCTTTGCATGTAGTGTACATGTAACACAACACAAAAGCAAAACGAGAAATACAGTATGAATTTGCCACACTCTTATTCACACAGTTTCTGGAAAGACATAGCCTGAAGAATGACTTGCATCTGATATGATTAATGGTATTTGACTTAATCTAAAATAGAGACTACTGATAAATGCATTCACACATCAAATGATATGAGACTAGTGCAACAGTTAAAGGGGCCATTTAGAAAGGGAAATGTACAAAATATTAATAGGCTGAAAGAAATTTAACCATTACTCACTTTAGAGCTGCTGTATTCTGCATCATAACACAAATTGCAAAATATTATACTGTACTGTGATTCAAAGCAGTTGAACCACAGTATATAAGTACCTCAAAGTAAACAGTGTCTTATTGTTTGTATCATTTGTTTCAGCTTGGTCAGATTGTGCAATTTTAGTTGTATAGAAGGTTTCTGGGTCACTTTGAAAGAGGCAGTCACATCTCATTGGCAGGAAATAGAATATAACTCTGGTTCTACTGATGTGTGTCAACCTCAAAAAAAAAAAAAAACGCTAATAGCCGCCTACCCGCATTGCATTCCATTTCTTTCTTTCTTTCTTTTTTTTTTTTTTTTTTTTTTTTTTTTTAAATTCTTTTTTTTTTTTGTGGTACGCTGCCTTAAGGAGCTGGGGGAAGAACTGTGTCTGGTGGTTGCTGCTGCTGGTGATATATTTTTTTCATATTTGACACTGGACCAGACTGGTACGATGAGTTCACTCACTGTCCTCCACTCCGACCGATGACTGAGTGACTGACTGCTGCAGACTTGCTGGTACCCTGGACTAAGTAAGTAGCAGTACGCTGACTCTCTGTCTGCAGTGCACTCTGCATTTAACTACCTCGAACAAACCATGAACGGCTTGCATGCATGTGTACTTGGTAGCTAAAGATAAACACACAGTAGTACAAAACCACCTCAAGCCCAGCCGTACTCCAACAGGCTGGCAGTCTGCTCACGACACTGACATGATTGCACACGCCCTGCATGTGATGACGTCAGCAAAAAATTGAAAAAAAAGACTGAAACTTGGAAATTAAAGAGGCCACTCGGGAATTTGTGACAACCCAATATTTTCACCTCAAAACTGGTAAATACGGAGGAATTCAGTATGGCTGAGAGGTCTGCTGAAGAGACAGGTACGTATCCCACAAAGACTATGCCTTTTCCGGAACAGGCTCTCCATCCATGTGAAGCAGAGTTCCTCCCTAACCCAATCCAAATGCAATGTGGACAATTGAATGGGGAACAGGAAATTCATCCCTGGTTTGGCACCTATGTCTCTAATGGACACAGCCAGCCTGTAAACAGTTCACCTTCCAGGCCCCTGTTGTAAATGTTTAATCTCCCAAGCCCCAGCTTCAGGAGTGGCCTTAGGTCAACTGGTGCCCTAGACAAAAGGGCTCCATGGTGCTCCCCCACTCACCACCCAGTGCCCCCATCCTCGTCTACCTACACTTAACAAATATTGGAAAAGTGTCCTTGCTACAGAGGCACCCTAGGTGGCTGCCTAGTTGGCCAATGCCTAAGACTGGCTATGCTCTGCTTACACTTATCAAGGGTACTAGAACTTGTTAGAGATTTGGGATGCTTGGCTAGGCTTAAAAAGGCCATTGTGGTCATTAGCCTAATACACACCTATGAACCTATCAAGCTCCTCACTAGCCAATAGGCCTTTAGCTTGGTCACCAAACCCATGAATCTATGAATATGTTACAAAGTTCCAAAGATGTCCAACCTGGCTGTTGTTCTACAAGCAGCCCTGCCAATGCTAGTATGCTAAGTTACAACTATGCAAATATTACAGGTTTTGAATCACTGCAGATAATTTCATAACATAGTCATAGGTTCATAGGTTCATACTAGGCTATCTGCCCTAGGGTATTTATAAGCCTAGCCAGAGTGTGTTTGGCTTTCGCCACCCATTTTAAATGAATTTTGCTATGCCCTTTTTCGAGGGTAGTACCTCTGTCTAACAGTGACACGGAAGTGATACCCGGGGTAAACCTACGATCTCCCATCCACTCATCAAGATTCCTCTTGAAGAGAGTCAATGAGGGACTCTGCCTAACCTGGACTGGGATTTTATTCCAGAGTGAAGGGAGCCTCTGGGTTATGAATCTGTCCCTCCAGCATGTCCTATTTATTTCAGTGCTGAGGTTCAAGTCTCTCGAGCGCGTAGCTCGATGGGATTTGAATTTCTGAGGTGCAGCATGTCCATTAATTCCGGGTTGGATATGGCTTTATACGTCAGGCACAGATCACCTCTGAGCAGGCGGTATGCCACTGGGTAGAGCTGGAGTTTCCTTAACCGGGCAGCATATGGCATCTGTTTGAGCCCTTTAATCCTCACTTTTGGGGTCTTTCCAGTTGCTGCAGGTGTCTGGTAAGGTACATCCCAAAAGGGGCATTGTACTCAATTATGGGCCTGATGAGGGATGAGTAAAGAGGCACGATGTCCTCCCCTGATGTAGATGTGAATCCCTTCATGATTAGGTGGGCTATATAAAATGTTTTTCTAACCGCTTTGGCCACGTGGTTTTCAAATGAGAGATTATCAACTTGGGTCCCCAGGTCCCTAATTACTTCTTCCGTACTTAATGGATTACCACCTATGTGGTAATTTGTGGGCACTTTGTTTTTGCCAAAGGGGATGACTATACACTTTTTGGCGTTTAGCTTGAGGCCATGGCTCTGGCACCAGTTGTCTGTTTCTATGAGGCCCTTTTGCAGGATGCTTGTGTCGGCTCTAGAGTCGATTATGGCACCTAGTTTGCAGTCATCTGCGAACTTGGTCAGCCACAGTTCTTCCGTGTTGGCCTGTACCTCCGAGAAATATATTCCGAACAAGAGAGGTCCCAGGACTGAGCCTTGTGGGACGCCACTTGTAACTGGTTTGGAGTCTGACATGGCTCCAGCAATTCTAACCATGTGGGTTCTGTCCTTGAGCCAGTTTGCAACCCATCTAGTGACATAGGGGTTTATATTTAAGCTGGTGAGCTTATCTATAATGCCCGAGTGGGGTATTGTATCGAAGGCTTTTGCGAGGTCCAGGTAGGCTGTGTGGACCACCTTCCCCTCGTCAATGGCCTTGGTGACTGTTTCAAAGAAATCGACCAGGTTTAAGAGGCAGCATCTGCCCTTAACAAAGCCGAACTGGGTAGGATCCAGTGTCTGTAGGTCCCCAGTATCTTTATTTATGAGGTTCATGATGATCCTTTCCATAGCTTTGCAGACCTAGCTAGTCAGGCTTATAGGGCGATAGTTTCCAGGATCCGTTGAGGCACCACCTTTGTGGAGAGGGACCACTGTTGCTGTACGCCACTCTTTGGGTACATATCCAGTAGTAAGGCTGAGATTGACCAGTAGTTTTATGTTTGGGTTTAGCTCTTCTTGGAGTTCATGTAGGACGCAGCCCGGGACACCGTCTGGTCCCATTGATGCTGTGTTTTTTGCTTTGGAGAGGGCGGCTCTTACCTGAGTATCTGAGATGTCAGGGGGGCAACACTCTGCTGGGATAGGTATTTGCCCTTTTGGTTGGGGGGGGGGGGGGTTTGCGCTGAACCTGTCAGCTAGGATGTTGGCAATGTCTGTGGGTTCTGTGTATTTTTTGTCATTTTGGACTAATTCTGAGCATGTCTGGGAATTCCAACCCAGGTTCCTAACATAACTAAAGAAAGCCTTGTGATTATCCTTAGTGTCCTGCGCAATTTTTCTCTCGAAGCTGGCCTTAGACGATTTTATGAGTGCCCATAGTTTTTTGCTAATACTGATCAGAGATGCATAACATGAAAAAAAAACATTAATGGCAGACGCATAAAATGGAGCAGCATGCCAATGTACCCTGAAGTATCACATGGAAAGGGAATGCTTCATAGTGCCTTTTAAGACAAAGGTATCCATACTGTATAAAATTAACAGGTCATGCTCCATGGGGTCCTGTCTTATCACAGTTGGATGTCCTCTGACATTTATGTACTTCACAAAGTCCTAACACAAGACAGACGTGAATGTCTTCATATGTGACCATAGTACCTGCTTTTGGGTGTGCTTCCTATTACACTTAACATTCCGCAAGCACAATTGCTTTAGTCTTCTACTAGTAGTCTCCATCTTCCAGTTTAACAACTCAACTACACCAACAGATATGCAAGAGTGAGGCTGCAAAAGTAGCACATACCTTATACAAGCAGTAATCTGGTGCCTCATATTAATCGGGTAGTAGAATCACATGTACAGACTTTTTTCCTTACAGCTCTAAGAGTTCTTCTGTAGTACGATGAGGCTCACTGTCTTCTGTCATGCTTAGTTTGTGCAAATTCAGGTCTCAAGGTTTGGTAATGCAGATAAGGTTTCAAGCAATTATTATCTCTGAATTGCTCAATTTGTTATTATCTCCAAATTGCTGACTTTGGCATTACATTTACGGGTCTGTATCATTTACACAAAGAAGCACAATGTTGACTCACCTTTAGTCGACCCATATTTGTCGAAGCTGCACATCACTGAACGGCCAAATCATCGATTTCTTTCTAAGGGAAAGAAATCGGTTGGCCATTCTTTTAAATTTGCCCTTTTCCCAACTGTAGTGCGATCTCGGCGCTAGTGTATTTAGTTGGGGGGGGCAAAGCCACCCACTTTTGTAGTGTTTGTTTTAATGTGGTGTGGGTGGTTGGGCTACCAGTTTCTTTCCCTTAGAAAGAAATCAGTGTTTTGGCCATTTGATGTTGAGCAGCTTTGACAAATATGGGTCGATTAAAGGTAAGTCGACATTCTACTTGTTCGACTTTATAATACAGACCCGCATTTACCACCATAACTTTACCACATCTACACAGTGTCGTACACATGCCTAGGCACTTGGAGGCATTACTGCACATGTGCAATTCACTCTATGGTTCTCAGGGGGCTGTAATTAATTCTTACATTTTACCTAGTAGAAATGGAGTCACTGCACTGCATGCTATATTCATAGCTTATAAGCAAGGACATTGGTGGCATCTTTCACACCTTACCATCCAAAGTACAGACAGTGGGCTATAGTACATATTTTTGACATGTCCCACCAGAGGCTGTGCAATTTAGTTATTCTACATTACACAGCAGTTGGTGAACTGGATTACGGGTATGGGTGTAAATGCCCACCATATTTCTCTACTGTTTCTTAGACAGGAACCATGTCTGCTGAAGGTGATAGAAATGCGGGCTCAGTAGTGGCACATGGAGGAAACTAAAATATTTCTGTAGTTATTCTACCATGACCATTGCCGATGCCTAATGAAGGAGGGTTATGAGGGACCTAAGTTTAATGGAATGCTATGGCAAAAGCTGTAATAGATGCGATGGGCATCTTTCACACTGGCAAGCAATGTTGCCATCATTACACTGACCAGAAACAAGGTCATCCCACCCTCCTTGGCTGGTAGGAGGCCAAGATAACTGCTGCAACACCACAGATTATCCATGAGTAATGTGTGTTTCAACAAAAAATACTTACTGCTGATGTGTGGTATCTACAGATCTTAGACACTACTGTTTCTCTTCATGCATAGCCCAAGAAGCAATACCAGAAAATGTGCAGCTGTACAGGAGAACTAACTGCCGCACAATGTGATGGGGTGAGCTCATACAGCACAGGTTAGTACAGTGACACAACTGTGAACAAATAAATATGTTGCAGGCAGACCTGTGAGAATATTGACAGCTTACAGCTGTAGTCTGCCAGTGTAGGTTTAGACCTGTACTGCCAATTCTGTTCTAGCTTCTATTGCTCAAAGTTAGTGGTATGAGTGTTTGATGCTTTTACGCCATGTTTGAGTAGAGGCTACAGAAGTATTATACAAATAGCTTAACACATTAAGGCTTTACCTTCTAGACTGCATGTTCATAGGTTCATACATGATTACTAGGCTAAAGGCACAAGATCCTTTACAAGCCTAGCCAATAATACCCAAGACATGACAATAGTATATCTGAATTCCCCAGATATGGGATAGGGTAGTATCAGGGTTGTGAGTCCTTGGGTGTTAGAGCTGTGAGTCATTTTGCACACTGCCTCTGTCCATAAGGGAGATTGGCAGTACCATAGGATGAATTTATGGTTCCCCCATCATTTATCCAATTTCTTTTTGAAAAGACTGAGGGATGGGTTTTGTTTCACAAAGATGGGAAGTTTATTCCATAGATGAGGTAGCCTTTGGGATACAAATCTTTCTTTCCAGCAAGTTTTCTTACAGTCACAAATAAGATTCAGGTCCATGGAACGCATAATCCTTGTATAATTTTTCTTGTGAATATGTAACATTTTCATCAGGGCTGGAGCAGAGAATGCCTTACAGGTCAGGCATAAATCCATTCTCAATAAGTGATATGAGATGGAGTAAAGGGATAGGGCCTTTAGTAGGTCTGAATAAGACATGTGTCTTATGCTTTGTATTTTTTAGTGAGAAGCCTCTGGAGCCACCGCAGTTGGTATAAGTGCTTGGTTAGGTACATGTAGAAGGGAGCACTGTACTCGATTATGAGCCTGATGAAGGCCGAGTACAATGGCCCATGACTTCCTTTGATCTTGATGCCAGGTAAGTCACACAGAAAGATTTCCTCACTGCTGTAGCTACCTGGTGGTCAAATTTAGGTTACTATCTATCTGTGTTCCCAATTCCCTCACCACTGGGTCTACTTTTAGGGAAATGCCATTAATATTATAATTTGCAGGGATATACGATTTACTGAAGGCTATGATTATGCATTTTTTACCATTTAGTCTCGGACCATGGTTTGGCACAAGTCGTTTGTCATTTTTAAGGCTGTTTGTAGGATGTCAACATCATTTGGAAATTCTATGATTGCTGTCAGCTTACAGTCGTGGGGAGCCAGAGGCCCCCCAACACTGGACGACACTTCAGAAAAGTATATACCAAACAGGAGGGGTCCAAACACTGATCCCTATGGGACCCCACTAGTAACAGGTTTCTTATCAGAAGTGGATTCAACTATCCGGACAACGTGTGTCCTGTCAGTGAACCAGTTGTCTATCCATTTGATGGTGTAGGGGTTTATGCATAACTCAGTAAGTTTATCTATGCTCCCCGAGTGGGTGATTGTTTTGAAAGCTTTGGCCAGGTCTAGGTAAGTGGTGTGTACCATCTTATCCTCATCCATGGTCCTGGTGATTATTTCAAAGAAGTAAACCAGACTGAGCAGGCAAGACCCCTTTTGACAAAGCCAAATTCGTTTTTTCTAGTTTTTGGAGAATTCCTATGTCGTTATTGATAAGGTCCATTATAATTCTCTCCATGGCCTTGCAGATAAGACTGGTCAAGTTTATGGGTCTGTAGTTCCCTGGGTCAGTTTATGTATCCCCCCCCCCCCCCCCGTGAAAAGGGATGACTGTTGCAGTTTTTCATTCCTCTGGGACAAAGCCTGTCCAGAGGTTTTGGTCAAACAGGGTATCTAGTGGCCCTGATAGACTCTATTTTACGCTATTTAAGAAGCATCCTGGAATGTTATAGGGACCCATGGAGACTGTGTTTTTGGCTTTAGTGAGCACAGTAAGGATATGTTCCCTCATAAAGTTTGAACTGAACTTGACCAGCAGGTTTGCTATAGTTTCATGTTGGGTGTAACTATATCCCTAAATGTGAGCAAGTACCTTTTCATTCCTTATACCTCTTTGCTCTCCCTTCTGCACTTATTTCTTTGCTGCTATCTAATTCTTTACTCTAACTTTCTCTCTAAATATACCATAAGCCTATTTTTCCCTCTCTTCATATTGCAATTCCTATTCATATTAAACTAATTTACCTTTAATTTCCCTATAAACCATCTAAAATTTCTCTAAATATTAAATGATTGTCATATACCTTGTATTTATAGTATGTCTAATTTGTTAAATTATTTAAACTGCAGATGTTTTTGTTTTATGTTTGAAGATTGAAAAATTATTGTTCTTAAAATGTTTTGAAATAGTTTGGAGCTTTTCTCTCCGGGCATCTCCTAAAAATGTGCTTCTACAAAGTTAGAATTTTCTGGTAATCCAATGTCAATAAATAAATAAGTAAATACGTGTTGCCATTCATGATTAACTCGGCACATTGCTGAGTGTTTTCCCTGAGGTTGCTTGAATGTCTTTTGCATAGTTTTGTCTGTTCCTTCTTGGCTTTGGACAGGAATTTTTTCCCTTTGTTGAATAGCCTATTTACGCTTGGGGTCCACCAGGGTGGTTTATTTTTGCCAGTAATCATAGGTTTGACTTGGACAGGTACTGCCTCCTCTATGCAGCCATGAATGTGGGTGTACAGTGTTTTTGTGTACAGCTCAGAGTAGGCCTCAATGTCATCCAGGTTTGGAGAGGCTGCGAAGTTTAATAATAAGCTGTCACTTAGTTTTAGGTAACTGGCCCTAGTAAAGTTCTTAACTGGTTTGGTGTTTGATGGGGATTCTAGGTTAGTTTTAATACTAAAGGAGATCATTTTGTGGTCATATCTTACCAGTGACTAAATGCACATCCCTCCATGTTTGTGAGCAGTAGGTATAGGATATTTGTACCTCTAGTTGTGCAGCTAACTAGGTGCTCCGGGGTGTTTGATTTTATGAAGTCCAAAAAACCTCTGAGCAAGTGAATTATGGATTGTTATAAGTCTCCCAGCTTATGGATGGGTAGTTGAATTTACCCATAAGTATGGTGCTAGGCTGAATGTTAAGAGATTCCAGTAGGTTTAAGTAGGGGGTGTGGTTTACCAGATAAGTGTTAGGGGGTCTGTAGCTAGCAAGGATAAGATAGGAGTTCACATCTATGGTTAGTTGGCCATGGAGCAGCTCAAGTAAGACATGTTGTTGGACCAGTCTAGCACTCGTCCTTTATGAACACTGAGATATCACCTCACTTTGTTTATCCTGAGCTGAGGGGGATCAAAATGTATGAAAAACATTGTAGCCTTTGATATCCAGGGTGATTTCTGTGGTTTTGAACCATGTTTCCATGACTGCACATACGTCTGCATTCTCCAGGGCAAGGAGTGCTTTCAGGGAGTGCAGTTTTTTATTTAAATTCCAAGCATTAAGCAACAGCATGCACCTTTAGACAACTTGGCACTGCCTAAAAAGGACACTGTGTTTATGCTTGTGGTTTCAATTTCCACTTCTGTCTGTGTTTTGTGCCACTACTAGCAATTTGCAGAGGGTGTTTCCTCTAGCTAGAAGAGCAGTTTTTTTCATTGTATCTATACTTCTTTTTGTTCTCACCCTCTTTTACATTTTCCTTTGCATTACACACATTTGCTTTAATTTTTATGTTATTTTTATCCATTTATTTTACAGTTGTTATGCAGCAGCATCTAGATTTGTATGTGTTGCTCTAACAAGGACTGCCAGCTCCCCACAAGTGCCACCAAGATGCACCCCATCTGCATACCAGCCTGCCAGGGTTCTCTTCCCAGCACCAGCATCAGCTACAGAAGAAACACTATCCAGCCATGCAACAGAGGTTGGAGCTATTACCCCTGTTGGTAGCAGTGTCAGTGGGGGGTGACACCTCTTTGATACACCAATAACTGACAGACATTATAGTGAAATTGACCAATGGCTAGATACTTGCATTGACCATTTAGAGAATCTCCTCCAGCAGCTCACTGAGTTGCATCCCAGCCCTACACTGGCTCCTCTCTCTGCTACGGCCCAGTGGTGAGGTAGGCCAGCATAGCATTTAAGTTCCCACTGGGTCACAGCCAGCAGGTATGTCACTGCAGAACTGTGCAAATAAATCCTGTCTCCCATCATGGTGTTACCCTCCCTTTTGTGTCTATTCCCACTCTTGTTTGATCTCCATTCCTCTCAAATAGCACTGCCTACCCTCTGCTTGTCTTATGTCTTCTCCATTATGTGCTCCCATGCCCTTCATTGTGCCAGCACCTCTACCTGTCTTATATATTAATTTGTTTGCTTGTTTGTGTGGCTCTGCTACAAGTCTTAACCCCTTTACCTTCCTCTTATTTCCTTTACTTCCTTCCACAACTTACCTTCTCTTCATATATAAAAAATGGGTACCTGATCTACAAAATATTTTAGCTCACTTTCCTCATCTCCATCCTGCTCATTCCTTGGGTTTTTACTTTGTATCCTAAATTCTGCTTGCTTTCCTATAATTCCTGTTCCATCTTTTAACATGGTCAAAAAACAAATGGGAAAACTGTTATAATGGCCATAGGGTGGGAGGCTGGCATAATCGTTAAGGTGTTTACCTTGCAGACACAAGGTACATGGTTTGATTCTCACATGGGGTAATTGGCTAAGCTTAAAATGACCCACAATGGCAATTAGGCAAGACTTTTATATGGGTTGTTGTTCTTGCCATTTCTGTGCACTCATGATCAAGCCCAGACACTTCAGAACACACACAAGACTGAAGTTCACTGCTTTCCCTCGTCTTTTCCAGTGATCATGACTCAGTAGTATGTGAGCTTACCACAGACCTTGTTTCAGCTGTGAGTGGGATATTTAATGAATTCCATGTTTTGCACCTATTTTCTCCATAGTTAATTATTAATTTAACAAATACTTTACTGAAACAGTCCAAGCACTAGCCAATACCCACAACACTACTAGCAGCCCCTTACCTACAGAGATCCCTACCCATTTCAGTACAACAAACTCCTCCAGTTTTTCCCTGTATCCAGTTCCCACTAATACAATTGCTAAACTCCTCAAAAAAATGAAACCAACCACTCTGCCAGCTGACAATCTACCTGCAGACTTCCTTCAAATAACAGCTGAAGCTATAGCCTATCCTGTGTCCAGTCTCATAAATAGGTCAAAATCAGAATGCAAAGTACCTCACTCTTGGAAAATATCACATATTATACCACTGCACAAAGGGGGTAAATCCCTTGAGCTTACCAACTATCGACCTATTGCAATTCTGTCACCTTTATCAAAAATATTAGAGAGAGTTGTTCATTTGCAACTAATGCAGTACCAATCCAAATCCCAGCATGGCTTCAGACCTTCCCATAGTACTACCACAGCACTACTCTCATTTACCAACATTGTCAATCACCATAGAAACAATGAACTATTTGTATCCTCAATATTCTTAGACTCATCAAAAGCCTTTGACATGGTCAACCATAGTATGCTTCTAGAAACTCTTATCTTCCCTTAACATAAGCTCCTCCACCATATCATGGTTCAGTAACTACTTATCAGACCATCAGCAGGCAGTTCTATGGCAAGACCAATTGCCCCCCCCTGTTACCAGTAGCCATAGGTGTCCCTCAAGGGTCCATCCTAGGGCCTTTGCTATTCTCACTCTTTACTAACCAGATAGCTTCATCCTCACTCTCTGCCTCCACAGTGCAATACGCAGATGATGCCAGTATTATATGTGCCTCCCCCACCCTATAAGAGCTAAAACCCATAACCCAAAAGAACTTTTCCTTAGCAGAAGCATGGTTCACTAACATAAAACTTATTCTTAATCTCAAAATAAAAAAACAAACTCATTCTCTTTAGCCCTGGTAGATCTCCTCCACTAAATAATGATTTCACCATAACATCTAAGGATAACATACAAATCACCCCAACAACACACACAAAACTATTAGGTGTTGAAATCAACAATAATCTAAAATTCAACATACACATAGCCCAAACAATTAAGAAAGTTAACAAAAAGCTTGGTCCTTTACAGGAACAGAAGGTTCATCACTAAACTTACCAAGGCCACCTTAGCAAGGAGTCATCTCTTATCCATTCTCCTTTATGCCTCTCCCATCTTAACTAACCTTCGCCACACCGAACTAAGCAAAATGGAATCCTGCTACAACAAGACTGCCAAGTTTGCTACAGATGCTTCTCGTAGATCCCATCACTGTCTAGCCCTCAAGCATCTTAACTGGCTTGAGTTACCTCAACTACTCCTACTCAACCAACTCTCAATAGCGCACAAGCTCTACTACATTCCTGACAAAACCCCAGCACTTCATAATCTAATTCACCCCATACCACCACTAGAACATTAAGATCTAGTTATCAGAACCACATAAATGTCATCAAACATAAAAATGATGCTGGTAAATCTTTCTTTACCTGCTCTATTGCCAGAACCTGGAATTCACTCCCAAGCCACTTAACTGCCACCACCTCTACTTCCTAATTTAAAAACCTTCTCAAAACCCACTACTTAAATAACTGGCATTGCTCATGTCACTCCCCAAGTTAAGCCATACCAGTCTGCACTGTTGCTAGGATTCTGCTAAGGATCAAATGGTTGCTCTCCACATCCCATTCCATTTTGTTAATGATAAAAAAGTAACTTAACTTTCATGTATTCATATATATATATATATATATATATATATATATATATATATATATATATATATATGGATATGGTTTACAATCAAATATTTAGACATTGTTAATCTCTGCTATTTATGCTCAAATGTATTTTTAACATGTATGACATTGTTTTCTTATATGTTACTATATTGTCTCCTTCGAACTGTATTGGTATTTGGAGCTTTTCTCCCCGGGCCTCCGCTGAAAATGGACCTGTGTCCAGTCGGATTTTCCCGGTAAACAAATGTAAAATAAAATAATTAGCTCTGGTCCTCATCACACAAGCAAGGTAAACTGCAGTGGGCTGAATGTGACTGCACCCGCTGTGTTTCTAAATCCCAGGGACAAACTCACATGGCACTGGGGAAGATAACTGGGAGGGGTAGTCAAAGCCTTCATTTTCAGAATGCAAGACAGCTTCTTCTTCAGAGGAAGAAGGAGATGTTCATCGTGCATACAGCTGCAGTAATCACAGATGGGTTTTCTGCCGTCAGGCGGGTCCTCGGTCGGCCGAATTCCAAAGTCTAGGTCCGGCGTCGGTTGTTGTTGCTTTCTTTCCTGACATCAGTGAGGCAGGGTATATAAGACACAGACAACGCCATTTTCTCCAGTCTTTTTTGCCGCGCGGTGCCCGAAGCAGAAGCAGTTCGCAAGTGCCGGTCGGCCAGCTCCTGAATTTACGAAAAATTGGAAACAAGTCTTCTTTAAAGCTAAGTACCCCGTTGGGGAAACTTTTCTTGCCTCAGACCGATGTCAGAAAAAGTTAACAATTGTATTTCTTGTGGGAAGCAAATACCGCATAAGGATTTCCATTCCCTCTGCATACCTTGTTTAGGCCCAGACCACGACGTCTAGGGCTGTCGCTTTTGCGCTACTTTCAATAAACGCACTATTAAGCGTCAGGCGGAGTTCACCCAACACCTTTTTGGTAAAGCCTTTGATTATAAAATGTCGTCGGAGACTCCGACTGCCGTTTTGTCCAAAAAACGCAAAGACAAGGACCGACATGCGAGGTCCGCGGTCCCCACGCCAAAACCGGCTACACGTGGTCCGGTTCTCAGCGAGACGCCTATGCAGTCCCTGACTACCGACGACACTTCTTTGGCGGTGTCTTCTGTAACCGAGACCGCAGGTACCTCGGCCCATACCCAGCCTACAACTACCGAAGTCACTGTGAGCGTTGAGCCTCCTAATGTGGACAGGTCCACTTCCACCCATGGTGTCTTTAGACCCTCATCTTCCTTTTCCATTAAGGCCTTTACTAAGTCCAAATCAGCCAGGCATCCCAAGAGGCCTCTTGCACAGGGCCCATCTCCAGGCCCCATGCCTAAAAAGCAGATGCTTAAAATGACTGAGGATTTAATTACTCTTATCAGGGGTTCCCAACCCCCTCCAGACAAGAGACCCAGAGTGGAGGAAGATTCTCCCTCTTCTGATCAAGGCTCCATTTTTTCAGAACATTCTGATGTAGAGGAACACTCTTACTCCCCTTTTGAAGATTCTGATGCAGAGCAGTCCATTCCTTCTGTATCTCCTCCAGAGGATTTTTCTTTTGGGGAAACCTTGCACACCTTGAGGGAACACTTCCATTGGGAAGGCCAAGACTTTTCTGATTCCAAGAAAAGACTTGGGGAATTTCTTTGTTACCTCAACACAGACCTCTGGCGATACCTCCTGTCTTGGACATACTTGATGATGTTTATTCGGAGGCTTGCCTTAATCCGGATTCCCTGCCTCCTGCCCCAGTCAAGCCTGATAGGTACTACAGAGTTCCTAACTCCCACCAATTTCTTTACAAAAGCCATAATGCTGACCCTGAAACCATTTCTCAAGGCCCCAAGGGAATGAAGGCCTCTACTGCTAAGAATCCACTACCTTCCGAAAGAGAGTCAAGATCCTTAGAAAGGTGGGGAAAAAGGTATATACCTCGGCCACCCTAGCCACGAGGGCCTTAAATTGTCAGTTTCATATGCTTAAATATCAGCAGTTTCTGTTATCACAATTAAAAAATAAAATGTCTCAACCTGAACAACCAGATTTGAAGGAGTTGCAGGATATGATGCATAGTGCAGAACAAGTGGGTAAACACACCTTACAATGTGGCTATGATGCCCTAGAGGCCTCAAGTAGAGCTGCTGTTACAGGATCAGTCATTTGTAGACATGCCTGGCTTAGGGAACAAATCTTGCCTGATCATGTGAAAGCTAAACTACTAGATCCTCCTTTACAAAAGGATGTGCTATTTGGTACTAATGCTGAGGAGATACTACAGAAAATGAAAGAAAAAACCAAATCTATGCAAACTGTCAAAGCTTTTCTACAGGTTCAACCACCACGTTTTAGCAGAAATTGGCCTTCTAAAAACTGGTCCTTTCCAGCCACGGACAAGCCCCAAAGAGGTAGATACAGGCGCACAAGGGGCAGAGGGCAATCACAAGGATCATACAGAGGCAGGCAATGGCAAACTCCAGCACCAAGAGGTGGCGAAGACAGTGCACAACAATACAGGAAACAAACCCAATGACTTCCTCCTTTCCATGCCAAGCAAGTCTCAGCTGGCAGCACCCCTGGGAGGAAAGCTGGCATTATTTACAAGAAATTGGCATATTGTCACAACAGACAAATGGATCCTGGACGTTATAAACAGAGGCTACAGATTTCATTTTCACACTCTTCCAAAAATGAGAGGCATGCCAAACCTGCCACACAATCAAAGGGCAGAGGCACAACTACAAATTTCAAAGCTCATAGACATGAAAGCTATTCAAGAGGTACCTACTCACGAACAAGGTCAAGCTTTTTATTCCAGGCTATTTCTGGTACCAAGGAAAGGAACCGACTGGAGACCCATTTTGGACTTATCCATCCTAAACACATTCTTACTCGTACCAAAATTCAAGATGCTCACATTACAGCAGATTCTTCCCATGCTGGGCAAGGAGTTTTGGCTGGTAACATTGGACCTCAAGGAGGCATACCTGCATGTCCCAATCAGACAAAGCTGCAGAAGATACCTTAGATTTCTTGCAGGTTCAATTCACTATCAATTCTCTGCATTGCCCTTTGGCTTATCTACTTCGCCCAGAGTATTCACGAAATGCCTGGCATCAGTAATTTCCTACTGCAGACTTCAAGGGATACAAATTTACCCGTATTTGGACGACTGCCTGATCCAAGCGGACAGCAAGCGCATACTTCTGGAACATCTGGCTTATGTAACACGGTTACTGAATTCCCTGGGATACACAGTCAACAAAGAGAAATCCAGGCTAACACCATCTCAGAAAATAACTTTCCTGGGTGCCAACTTGGACACAAACACCCAGATGGCCTATCTTACGCCAGAAAAACAGGGGCAACTAACTCAGTACTTCAGAATACTAGCAAATTGTACCAGGCTTACTGCAAGGAAAATCCTGCAGGCTCTGGGCTTCATGGCATCTTGCATTCTTTTAATCCCATGTGCAAAGCTGCATATGAGGAAACTTCAATGGTACCTAAAAAACCTATGGTCTCAACACAGCCACAGTTTGGAAACAATAATACCAATAATTCCATGTTTGCAAAAGGAATTTCTATGGTGGGCCCAAGCATGTCAAACAAACACAGGTTTCCCATTCTGCAAGCCTCAAGCAAATCAAGTCATCACAACAGACGCCTCAGATTACGCCTGGGGGGCGCACATGTCAGACAGGTGCATTCAGGGCAAATGGTCCCAAAAGGAAAAGCACCTTCACATCAATCAGAAAGAAATGCTAGCAGTGATAAATGCAATTACAGCTTTCAAGGACCTCCTGCATCCAGGACAACTATTGATAAGAACAGACAACATCACAGTAATGTGGTACATAAACAAACAAGGAGGAACACATTCATACCCCCTGTGCAGACTAGCCATGACACTTTGGAACTTGGCTCTGGAATGGCAAATCGAACTTCAGGCACAGTAATTGCCAGGTTTGGAAAACACGCTGGCAGACAATCTAAGCAGAAATATGACAGATCCACACGAATGGAAGTTGCATCCTCAAGTGTTTACAAAGATAATCCAAGCGTGGGGGAGGCCAGACATAGATCTCTTCGCCTCCCACAGGAATCATCAATTGGAAAAGTTCTGTTCAAGGACCTTTCATCCAAAGGCCTGGAGAGTGGACGCCCTTTCATTCAGTTGGACAGCATGGACAGTTTACGCTTTCCCACCTCTGCCTCTTCTGCCCAAGGTACTCTTGAAAGCAAGAGCAGACAGACCGAAGATGATACTGATTGCTCCAGACTGGCCAAGACAACACTGGTACCCACTCCTGAGGAGTCTAACACATACTCCTCCCTGGTCCCTACCTCTAATGCCTCTTCTGCTGACTCAGCACAGCTACAAAACTCTTCACAGTCAGCTGAAAACACTCAGTCTCGCTGCATGGAAAATTCCTTAACACCACAGCAGACCCTACTCCCCAAAGAGGTGCAGGATGTCATTTTGGAGGCCAGAAGGCCATCTACTAGAAAGGCTTACTCCGCAAAATGGAAACGGTTTTGCTCTTGGAATGAGAAAAAAGGCCAGGACCCTAGAAAACTGAATTTGCCTTGGGTATTGCAGTATCTAGCTGAGCTGCTGAACAGTGGACTTTCATTTTCCTCCATAAAAATCCATGCCTCAGCCATTTCTGCAGAATTCAACACTGATCCACCCTTATTCTCTCACCCACTCTTAAGACAGTGCCTCAGAGGGGCTAAGAATATAAGACCACCAAGGAAACAACCAATGCCAGCCTGGGATCTTAATTACATTCTAGAAAAATTAACATTGCCTCCCTTTGAACCAGCTGCACAGATTTGCAATATTTGTCCTGGAAAACAGCCTTCCTTCTGGCCATTACTTTAGCTCATAGGGTTTCGGAATTACAAGCCCTCATGGCTGTGCAGCCCTTTCTCATCTTCCATCAGGACAGGGTTTCCCTTCGAACCAACCCGTCATTTATGCCTTAAGTGGTATCCAGGGTAGCTTTAAATCAAGCCATACACTTACCTACCTTTTACCCCAATCCTCAAAACAAAGGGGAAAGGCTGCTACACTCCTTAGACATCCATAGACAGCTACGTTATTATTTGGACAGAACAAAGCCTTTCAGGAAATCAGAACAACTTTTTGTGTCCTATGCTGTAGGAGCTCAAGAGAAGCCAGTTACCAAACAGACAATTTCAAAATGGATAGGCCACTGCATATGGTTTTGTTACTCCTATCATGGAAAATCTGTCCCTACATGCATCAGATCCCACTCCACCAGGACCACAGCTACCTCTACAGCCTTCCTCAGAGGAGTTCCTACCAAAGATATTTTGGAGGCAGCCACTTGGAGTTCTGTGCATACCTTCACAAAACACTACCACCTGCCTTTATATTCCAAAACTAGAGCAGGCTTTGCCACTGCTGTGTTGCAGGGCATTCTGGCTCATCCCAGTTCCACCTAGTGCCTACCACCCTGTGCGTAGCTTTGGGATTCTACCCATCTGTGATTACTGCAGCTGTATGCACGATGAACATAGTACAGTTTTGTACCTACCATAAATGTAGATGTTCGAGTGCTAATACAGCTGCAGTACAGTTTTCCCTCCCTCCTTCCCCTCTTGGTAAAGGCCTAGGGCCTAACCCCTCTTCATACAACCTGATTGGGTTGTCCTTCTATGGTATATTTGCTTGCAACTACTGATTTTTGATTATATTGCATTGCATGTATATAAATATAATTTGTGTATTGCCTTCCTTCTGGGGGCACCTGACATCTGGGGCAAGAAAGACTGAATATATACCCTGCCTCACTGACGTCAGGAAAGAAAGCGACAACAACCGACGCCGGACCTAGACTTTGGAATTCGGCCGACCGAGGACCCGCCTGACGGCAGAAAACCCATCTGTGACTACTGCAGCTGTATTAGCACTCGAACATCTACATTTATGGTAGGTACAAAACTGTACTTTCTCTTTTCACAAGCATAGATAAAGAAGCTCCTAGAAGAGAAGGCTGGAGGGACTGAATGGCTTTAAATAAACCCTGTGCAAAACTAAACCAGTCCTCCTCACAACCCTTATGAACAAGGGGGTAGAAGGAGGACACGTTTAGTTTTCTGTTTGTGCTTTTCAGGATTCTCAAGCCTTATTTTTTGGGAGAGGACTCCATAGGCTGGACTTCCATAATCAACTTGCTGACATCGTCCCTCATCAGTACTTGGTGCATGTCTCTCTCATGCTCAGAAAACAAACTGTGGTTCTCCTTTGCAGGCAAGTTCTGCCTGACATATGGTCTGAAGGGATGTGTGATATTCCCAAGCCTTAGCAACCTCCTATGGGGGGACATGCTGGAGAAATCAGAAGAGTCAGACTCATGCCCGAGTGCCTTACTGGAGTCTTCAGTTTCAGACCACAAAAAAGAGGTAAATGTCTGGTTCTTCACTAACCTCCAACCATAGGATCATAGGAGGTTACTAGGCTAATGGCCCTTTTGTCCTTACAAGCCTAGACAAGAGTTTATCCCCAAAAAAGAAACCTCAAACAGCACCTGTTGTACCTGTCAATGAGTGACACAGGTGGAACCCCTGGGACAAATTTGTGGTTTCCCATCCAATCAACAAGGTTATGCTGAAGAGGGCCAGCGAGGTACTCTGATGTATATGCAAAGTCTATTCCAGAGATGGAGCAGCCTCTGGAGACAAACCTGTCTCTTCAGCGGGTTTTGTTGAGGTCACATATTAGATGTAGAACTTTCGAGTGGGTAATGCCCGAGGACTTAGACTTATGGATATGGAGCATCTCTAGTAGGGCAGGGCCCGAGATTGCCTTGTAGGCAAGACACAGATCACCTCTGAGCAAATTGTACAATACCCAGTAGACTGATGATGACTTCAGCCTAACCACATAGGACAGGTGTTGGAGGCCATGGATTCTCTTTGTGAGATATTTCTGTGGCTTTTCCAGCTGGTGCAGATGTTTGAAGAGGTACATACCAAATGGGGTATTACACTCAATTACTGGCCTAATGAAGGAGGAGTATAGAGCGGTAATAACCTCCTTTTTTCTGGATGTAATTCCTTTACTTATGATATGAACCAAGTAAAAGGCTTTTCTGACCACTGCTGCTACATCATGGTCGAATGTGAGATTGTTGCCAACCTGAGTACCCAGGTCTCTCACCACAGGTTGTGTGCTTAGGGGGTTGCCGTTGATGTGGTAATCAGTAGGGGCTGTGTTTTTGCAGAATGGTATGATGATAAAGTTTTTTGCATTAAACTTAGACATGACTTTGGCACCAGTCATTTGCTGCTGTTGGCACCAGTCATTTGCTGCTGTGAGACTTCTTTTTCTGATGAAGGAGGTTTGCTAATGAGGTAGAGCAAGATGTCTGAACCACTTACTTTCAAAAAAATATTTCAGAGAATTTAACCTACTTTTTACTATTTTAGGAATAAAAGAAAGACAAATTTGACAGGAACTTATGTCATGCTGTTCGCCAAGGCAAGTGACACAAATGGTACGAGTGTCCTTATAGGGAGTTTGCCTACCACAAGAACATCTGCCTTTTCTGACAGACATAAGAATTTTTTTAAATGAATTTTAAAGAGAAAAGGGAAGGTTTCCTAAATGGGATACTTATCCACACAAAGTTGTAGCTGAAGCCAACCACCAATACTAACGTTGCTAAACTGACAAATCTGCATAATTGTACAACTAACAAGAATGTTTGGCATGACTATATGTCTGTCTTATACCAGCTGCCCAGATGTCTTATATCCTTGGCAGGATATGTCCCATGTAGTTATGTCTACTGCAACAATGATCTAATGAAGAACTCATCCATGTAGTTATGTCTACTGCAACAATGATCTAATGAAGAACTCATCCATGTAGTTATGTCTACTGCAACAATGATCTAATGAAGAACTCATCCATGTAGTTATGTCTACTGCAACAATGATCTAATGAAGAACTCATCCATGTAGTTATGTCTACTGCAACAATGATCTAATGAAGAACTCATCCATGTAGTTATGTCTACTGCAACAATGATCTAATGAAGAACTCATCCATGTAGTTATGTCTACTGCAACAATGATCTAATGAAGAACTCATCCATTTAGTTATGTCTACTGCAACAATGATCTAAAGAAATGAGATTAGGAAATATAAAGAATTATACAGAAAAACAAGAAATAAAATGGATAATAAGAATGCAGTTCGATAGAGGTAGTGGCATAAATGGGAAGATCTCGATTAAGCCATTCCTCAGAGATAGACCACTGAAACACTAAACATGAATATACATAGAGCATATTAGCATATGGATATCTATGTCAATGTTTAGTTGTTGGCATACTGATATATATGTATGTATGCATTTGTATATGTATTATTATAGATATTTTCTATATATTTTTGTATATATATATATTTTCATTTATTTATGCATCATGTATATTATATATGTATGGAGTTTATCATGATTATTTATGCGCTTATGTATATGTATATAAATAGCTTATTGGTAATATTTCTAGACATACTCCTTTTTATATGTGTATTTTATATGATGAATCTATTTTTCCATATTACACATATATATATTTCTGAAAGCTTATTAGCAATGCTTTTAATATATTTTCTTTATATGTACATTTTATATGATGAATTTACATATACATATTACACACACACATATATGTACACATTTTTGAAAGTAATTGTATATCTACACACATATATATATTTTTTTTTTTAGAATATATTTATTATACTTTTTAGAGCAATGTTGATTTTAAAGTTTATCAGTGTTCTCAGCATTTCCACTGAAAGATTTATATGTCTCTATCACCATCTAGTGGACAAGAATATCTACTGAGATTTTAAATGCATTTTTTGGCGTCTTTTCTTGTATTTAAATGCCTTGATAGTGTCATTAGTTGTATGTCTGATGAAGGGTTTGGTTAAAACCCGAAAGCGCTTACTATTTTGTTTAATAAACGGACTGCAACTCAAAACCTGTTATTCCTAGAAATTGTAAGACTAAGCGAGCTGGGACTTTGTCGTGAGACAGTATCACTTGAAGCTGTGATCTTAACCACTGTAACCCGTGAAGGTACAGCAGCCATACAGGAATTGGTGTTGAATGCTGCTCAGATTAATTCTATCTCTTGTGTGGGTGACAGCTTTGACTTTTCCCTTTTTATTGAAATGCCTAAGTACTCTGTAAGGTCTAGGACGGAGTCCAAGGCATGAAGTAGTAGATGCCTGGTGGATGCAGTGAGGAGCCAGTCTAGAAAGGGAAACACAAGGAATCCTTGTAGCCTTAAATGAGCTGCAACCACTGCCATGCATTTGGTGAATACCCTGGGGGCTGTGGTGAGACCAAAGTGCAGTGTCCGAAAATGGTAGTGACTGGCTCCCAGCTGGAAGAGGAGGTATCTTCTGGAGCGTTTGTCCATCTTTATGTAGTAATACGTATCCTGAATAGAGCACATCCAATCGTCTTTCTCCAGAAATGGACAGACTGTACCGTGACCATCCAGAATTTTGTCTGTCAAACAAACTTGTTCAAGACACTGATATCTAGAATTGGCCTCCAGTCCCCTGTCTTTTTTGGCACTAAAAAGAATCTTGAGTAAAATCCGGATCCTGTTTGGCCTGGTGGGACTGTTTGGATGACTCTCTTTTGAAGCAGCTTTTGAATTTCTTTTGCTGTCATGTCCCTCTGACTGGGTGGAATATCAGGGATTCGCCTTTATGGCTTTGGATAGAGATCAAAAGGGATATGGTAACCGCTGGAAATTATCATCTGCACCCAGGAATCCACTGTTACTGAGTGCCATGCTAAGTGTGGTGCAGAGAGAATCTTCCCCCGACTGCCTCCAGAGGTAGGCAATTGGGATGCTGCTCAGGAGCGCTCGTAGGATTGTCCAGAGAAGAAATCCATGGAACCATGATTACACAGGCCCCCTATGCCATGGGAGGGGCATTTTTCAGGTGAGTTCCCCCTCTTCCCCAGGGGGGAAAACTCATCATGTGTGTCCCAAAAAGGCCCTTGGGACTTCCTGAACCACATCTTCCCACTCCTCTGATTCCCACAGTAAGGTCGTTGAGGAGTCGAAAAACATACGCCCACAGCAGAAAAGGTCTTTCCATCCTTCTCAGACATGGCTAATGCGTCTCTGACTCTGGGACCAAACAACAAGGTAGCATCAATAGGAGCATTGACAAAGGAAGACTTAAAAGGGTCCGTAAAATCATACAAGCGCATCCAGTCATGACTCCTAACGGCAAGACCTGTACCCGCTGCCCTGGCCGTCCCTTCGGCTATGTGAGCAATAAGCCACATAGACGAGTTGGATATTGATTCTATAGTTGCAAGCTGGGAGGCAACTTTATTGCTTACCTCATCAGACACTGCTCTTGCCAAGATGCCCGAGAGCTCAGTGATCAGATCCCTCTGAAGGCGGGTAAAATATGCCAAGAAGTTCAATGACCATATGGCAAAGTTCACTGAAACGTAGACTCGCTTCCCAAATATGTCTATCATCTGAGACTACTTGTTTGGAGGATGAACAGTTGAACTCTCCTGTGTGAGTTCCTTCTTTGTGGCTGCCGCCACCACCGTAGCATCTACTGCTAAGCATTTAGACCAGTGAGGCCGGTCCTCTGGTGCAGTAATAAATTTTCCAGTCTCTGGGGGATTAGCTCTATAGTGTCAGGTGCCTCCCAAGCATGCTGCATGATGAGCTTGACCAAATCATAGACAGGTGGGGTCACCCAAGAAGTAGAAGGTCGGCACGGAAAGCTGCAAGAAAACAGATTCCTTGGAGGAAGGGTTGTTGGACTTCCAATCATCCCTCTGTTTCAAGATTTCCAGGATGTCTCCAAAGGGGACATCTTCAGAGGGTGACTGTGGGGACAATTCCCCTTCATTGTAATCCGTATTCTCAATGAGAGATTCTTCTGGAGAATCTAAGTGCTTTCTCTTACATAACCTCTTACAGGGTGGCTCCTCAGGGGGAAGGTCTGAGTAGGACTCTAAAGAGAGGGTACCCTGCGGGGGTGTCTTGCTGCTCCAGTGCCCACCGTCCCAATGTAGTAGACTGTAACAGCTGCGAGCCAGAGGATACAAAGATATGACATTCCGATGGAGTGTGTGCTAAGTGTGAGCCTGCTGAGGCGAACGGTCTCTCCATAATCTGGAAGGCAGGCCTGCCTGAAGAGGGATGGGAGCCCAGAACCAAGAAAGACCACCTTGGAACTGGAGTCACACCCCGCTCCAATGAGCCTGCCTCCAGAGAAGGAGCCCCGAGAGGATTCACCCTGTCAAAGCAACTGAAACAGTAAATGGTGCCATGGAAAAAAAATCAGTGCTGTACTAGGGATTCTGGAGCCGGCAGCCAAGTCATGGTCCCATGGGTGGGTCGGCTTTGACTGAGTTAAGATCTACAGAGTAGGTTCCCAGACTGAGGTGAGATCCACCATCAGTATGGAAGAAGCTGGTACCAGGAGAGGTGTCAGTATCAAGAGCTCCAAATCCTGCACGGAGGTTGAAGGAAGAAGATACATTGGAGTCCTGGGAGAAAAGACCTGGGTTCCTGGTGGGAGGGAGGTCTTAAATGGGGTTGGAATACCTCTGGCCGCCAAGAGCTGATCCACCAGTCTAACTACATCAAGCTACGAAAGGCTCCTGGTGGAATGAACAGACATCCCCAAGGGAGATTGAGGGCGTTCAATAAAAGGACTGAGCTGCTGACCAACAAATGGGTCAATGTATTTGGAATATCGAGTCCTGGCTATGGGTTCGACCTTTGGCACCAAGGTCGGTTGACCAAAGGCTTGTGTTGATGGGAAACTATTGTTGGGGCCAAGAGGGTCTTGGGTACTGTTGAAGGGGTCAGTACCATGGTAACTTTCGTCGGTTCCATAAAAAGATGGCACTGTGGAAGGGAGCGTAGACTCTGATGCCAAGATGGTTGTCATTGCCAACCTGGATTCTTTAGACTTCAGTTCTGAAGAAACATGGCCCTTGGACGATTTCAGTTCCTGAGACTGAGGAGATGTTGGGACTGTGCCTCCTCTTTTTTGCTTCTTTCTTTGGGGTTTTGATGCCTCCACCTCAGACAAAGCCTCTGAAACAGGGGTTTTTAACAAACCTTTTAGGATCAATTTGTTGCAACACTCTGCAAGGGCCCAGGCACTAAAAGCCTTATAGAGCTCACACAGACGCTGAATTAAGTGTGGCACCCCCAAACAATAAACACAGGAAAGATGCCCATAAGATTTGGGTATCTTTCTGCCACATTTGTCACACTGCTTGAAACCAGTTGTACCTTTTTGTTTCTCAGCCATTGTAAGGTAGACTACAAAATGAGCATCCGTTCTTGTGTATCACCCATACAGCAACAGTGGAATCAAGGCAAGTTAAGGAAAATTTTTTTTTGTTTTAAAGAGTACAGTACAGTTGTGTACACTTACCATAAATGTAGATGTTCGAGTGTATTCACTGTTGCAGTCATTACATTTGGGTAATCTGCTGGCAGGTTGCCCTCATTCAGCCTGAATAACAAAGTCTTGAGTCCTGCGTCAGTTGCTGTCTCCTCTTCCATGACATCAGGTCATCAGGGGTATAAAACATGCAGCTGACATCATTTTATTCAGTTTTTCTTGCCCCAGATGTCAGGTGCCCCCCAAATGGGGAGCAAATATATATATATATATATATAAATAAACAATAACTATATAAATGCAGTTTTAGAAACATGAACTTTACCTTCAACTAAAAACAAATACACCACAAAGGCTTTTGAGTATAGTGAAGGAAAGAAAAGGTATTGAAAAGGGGGATGGCGGGTGGGTAACCCGGACTGCAACAGTGAATACACTCGAACATCTACATTTATGTAAGTGTACACAACTGTACTATGTTCTGCGTGTTTCACTGTTGCAGTCATTACATTTGGGTAGAATCCCAAAGCTATGGATGGGAGGATGGAACTAAACAACATTAGGAGCGGCTATAAGGCCTTGTAGAACTGCAGTGGCAAAGCCTGCCCTGGATTTGGAGAAGAGATGCAAATGATAATGCTTTCTGAAGGTATGAACAGAGCTCCAAGTAGCAGCTTCTAGAATGTATTTGGTTGGAACCCTCTGAGAAAAGCTGCTGAAGTAGAGGCAGCCCTGGTGGAATGTGATCTCATCCCCTTGGGCACAGGTTTACCATGGTGCAAGTAGCAGAAATGAATGCAGTGGCTTATCCACTTAGAAATGGTCTGCTCTGATATAGCCTTCCCCTCCGACCCTGCAGCAAATGCTACCAGTAGTTGCTCAGACTTTCTTAAAGATTTGCTCCTGTTTAAGTAGAATCTTAGTTGCCTGTGTACGTCCAATGAATGCAGAATCCGTTCCCCCTTGTTCTGCGGATTTGGGTAAAATGTTGGCAGGTGAATGGTCTGGTTAAGAGCCACACTGGATACCACCTTAGGCATAAAAGAAGGATTGGTCCTGAGGGACACCCTGTCTGGGTAAAATGTAATAAAAGGCTCCACTGCCATGAGAGCCTGTAGTTCTGAAACCCTTCTTGCTGAAGTGACTGCCAAGAGAAAAGCTGTTTTCCAAGACAGAAATTTTATATCTGCAGTAGCTGCTGGTTCAAAAGGAGCAGGGTGAGTTTTTCCAGTACAAAATTGAGGTCCCATGCAGGTGTTGGTGATCTTCTGGGAGGCCTTAAATTTTTCGCCCCTCTAAGATACTGTTTAATCAGAGGATGAGAAAAGAGGGGAGGCTCTGTGTTGTAATGAGCCGAGATGGCAGAGGCATGGATTTTTATTGAAGAAAAAGATAGGCCCTTGTCAAGCATCTCAGTCAAATATTGTAAAATCTAAGGAATATTGGGCTTTGCTGTGTCTGTTCCTTGTGCTTTGTTCCAAGCACAGACTCTCTTCCATTTATCAGCATAAGATTTTCTAGTACTAGGCCTTCTGGCTTCCAAAATGACATCCATCACAGATTTACTAAGAGGTGTTGTTTGATTAATTAATTGAGCAACCATGCTGCAAGATTCAGAGTTTGGAGCGGAGTGTGCAGAATTTGATTGTTCTGCTGAGACAGTAGATGAGGTATTTGAGGCAAGTACCATGGAGGAAGTTGAGACATATTCCTTAGAAGTGGGTACCAGTGCTGGCGAGGCCAGTCCAGAGCAACTAGGATCATTTTTGGTTTTTCCTGTCTGACTTTTAGTAAGACCTTGGCGAGTAGAGGCAGAGGGGGAAAGGCATAGACTGATAGGTTTTTCCAGCCGAAGGATAGGGCATCCACTTTCCATGCTTTTTTGTGATGAGTTCTTGTGCAGAATTTGTCCAACTGATAATTTTGGGGAGAGGCAAATAAATCTATGTCTGGGCTCCCCCATTTCTCTGTTAAAATGCTGAAGATTTGTGGATCCAGTTTCCATTCATGTAGGTCCATAAGATTTCTGCTTAGGTCATCTGCCAGAGTATTTTGTTTTCCTGGCAGGAATTGAGCTTGTAGATGTATTTGGTAAGTCAAGGCTGTGTTCCACAAGACCATGGCTAGTCTGCAAGGGGGGTAGGAATGGGTACCCCCCTGCTTGTTTATGTACCACATAACTGTGGTGTTGTCCGTCTTTATCAGTAGTTGTCCTGGATGAAGTAAGTCCTTGAAGGCTGACAGAGCATTCTGAACAGCTAGCATCTCTTTCTGGTTGATATGCAGATGCATTTGGTTTGGGCTCCATTTACCCTGAATGCATCTCCCCGCCAGGTGGGCCCCCCCAAGTATAGTCTGATGTGTCTGTAGTTAGAGTTTGGGTGGCAGGGGGTAGAGTGAATGACAGTCCCTTGTGTTGGTGACATGTCTCCGCCCACCAAAGAAACTCCTGTTGTATGCAGGGAATGAGAGGAATCATTATTTCCAGACTGTGAGAATGTTAACTCCATAAACTTTTTAGGTACCATTGAAGTTTCCTCATATGCAGTCTCGCATATGGAATTAGTAGAATGCAGGATGCCATGAACCCCAAAGCCTGCAAAATTTGTCTTGCAGATAACTGGGTTTTTGTTGCCATTTGTTTGAAGTATGTTGTCAGTTGCCTTTGTTTGTCTGGTGTGAGGTAGGCCATCTGGGCAGTTGTATTCATGCTTGCACCCAGAAATGTAATTATTTGAGAGGGTACCCGTTGTGATTTCTTTTCATTTATGGTGTACCCTAGGTATGCTAGAAGCCTTTTTACAAATGCCAGATGTTAAAGAACAGTGTCCTCGACTTGAATGAGACAGTCGTCCAGATAAGGATAAATTTGTATGCTTCTTTGTCTCCAGAATGCAATTACTGGTGCCAGGCATTTTGTAAAGACCCTGGGCGCAGTAGATAAGCCAAGGGCAGTGCAGAGAATTGGTAATGCAAAAAAACCTGCTTTGAAGCGGAGGTATCTTCTGCATGATTCCCTTATTGGGATGTGCAGGTATGCCTCTTTTAAGTCTAGAGTTACTAACCAAGCATTCTTGCCTAGCACAGGCAGTAGCTGTTGTACAGTCAGCATTTTGGAATGTCCAGGAACGTGTTCAAAATCGATAAGTCCAGTATTGGACGCCATGAATTGTCTTTTCTGGGTACCAGGAAAAGTCTTGAATAAAAACCTTGTCCTTTTTACTTTTCTGGTACCGGTTGAATAGCTCCCATATCCATGAGGGACATGACTTGTTTCTGGGCCTCTGCCAGTGGTTTTGTGGCAGATCTGGCCATCCGTTTGGAATTGGCAAAGTATGGAAATGAAATCTGTACCCCTGGGATACTATGTTTAATACCCACTTGTCCTGGGTAATTAACTGCCAATTTTGAGCATGAAGTGCTAGCCCCCCCCCCCCAAGGGGGCTGCCAAAAGATAAGTGCTTGGTGATGGTAGAGGAAAGTCATTGAGACTGCTTACTGTAGGGTTGTGCATTGTTTCCTCCAGATTTGGAGGTGGAGGCACCCCATTGCTTTGACCTGTAAGAACCCTATGATTGGTATCCGGAGCCTTTTGAGTGCCTGGATTTGCCTTGGGTGGCTCTGTTGGACACAGGAAAGGACCAGTTTTTAGTAGGCCAGTGTCTACTGAACCTGGATGGCTGCACTTGCAAGAAATCTTTTACAGTTTGCATAGATTTAGCTTTGTCTTCCACTTTCTTTAAAACCTCTTCTGCCTTATTACCAAACAGAGTATCATGCTGCAAAGGGGCATCCAGCAATTTAGCTTTAACATGATCAGGTAGATTTTGCTCCTTGAGCCAGGCATGCCTTCTAATCACAGAATCAGTAACGGTGGCCCAAGAGGCCTCCAAGGAATCAAAACCACATTGCAAAGTATGCTTCCCAACTGTTCTGCTGAATGCAATAATTCCTGTAACTCTTTATTTTCCACACAATCAGAAATCAACATCATTTTCTGTTTCAGTAAGCCCATAGCATGCTGTTGATATTTAAGCATATGATTGCCAAAGTTGCAGACGTATAAACCTTCTTTCCCCATCTGTCCAGCACCCTGGAATCTCTGTCAGAGGGGGTAGGATTTTTGGCTGTAGAGGCCTTTACACCCTTGGGACCCTGAGAAATAGTTTCAGGATCAGCAGCAGGATTTTTGAATAGAAATTTGTGGGAGTCAGGAACCCTGTAATATCTGTCTGGCTTACTAGGAGCCTGAGGCAGGGAATCAGGAGCCATGCTTGATTCTGAAAAGACATCATCAACAATGTCTAATACAGGAGGTATTGCCAAAGGCATATGCTGAGGAAGAAGGAGGAAATCCCTAAGCCTCTTTCTTGATTCAGAGAAGTCTTGACTCTCCCAGTGAAAATGTTCCCTTAAAGTATGCAAAGTCTCTCCAAAAGAGTAATCCTCAGGAGGAGATGAGGATGGGATGGATTCCTCTGCATCAGAATCCTCAGAGGGTGGAATAGAAAATTCCTGATCAGAAGAGGAATCAGAAGAAATAGAAACCTGATCTGAAGATTCATAATCAGTGCCTTGCCTAGGCCTCTTAGCAGGGGGGGATTGGAAACCCCTGATCAAGGTAATTAAATCCTCAGCCATTTTGATCATCTGTTTTTTAGGCATAGGGGCCTGAGCACGTGGCTCATGCATCGTTTTTTTACACATTGAAGATGTTTTTGACCTTGTTTTTGAGGCTGGCATCGGTTTAACATAAACATGTTGAGGCCTGAAAACACCTTCAAAAGCTGGTGCCTGCTCAGCAGCTCCGGACCCATCCAAGGGAGAGACATCCGTGGGTTCAATACTTTGAGAATCTTGCCGCATACCAGACTCCAAATGGGTCTCGGTAGAGGCCTGCGACTCAAAAGTAGCGGGTATCAGGGGCTGCGAAAGTGCCTCACTGAGTACCGGCGAACTGGCGACTGGCTTAGGAGAAGCTTCGTCATCGGTTTTGGACCAAGACGGTCTGTCTCCGTCTTTTTCTTTGCGTTTTTTGTAAACTCCGGTAGTTGGATTGCTAACCAATGACATTTCAGGATAATTAAATCTTGTACCAAATATTTAGAAGCAAAAATATACCGACGCTTAATAGTGCATTGGTTAAATCTAGCACAAAACCAACAGCAAGGCACGTTGTGATCTGGGCCTCGGCAAGGAATACAGTGCAAATGAAAATCCTTATAAGGTATTTGCTTCCCACAAGTAATGCAATTATTAATTTTTACTGACATCGGTATGGAGCAAGAAAAAGTTTCCCCAACGGGCTACTTAGCTTTAGTTTGAAGACTTTGGTTCTGAAACTCGAATACGAAAATTTTAGGAGTTGGCGACCAGCACTTGTGAACTGCTTCTGCTTCGGGCACCGCGTGGTAAGAAAGACTGAATAAAATGGCGTCAGCTGCATGTTTTATACCCCTGATGACCTGACGTCATGGAAGAGGAGACAGCAACCGACGCAGGACCTAAGACTTTGTTATTCAGGCCGACTGAGGGTAACCTGCCAGCAGAATACCCAAATATAATGATTGCAATGGTGAAACACGAAGAAGATCAGCGATGGTCGCAAGAGAAATACTCAGAAGGGGTAAGAAGAAGAAAGAAAGGGGGAAGAAAATATCAGCAGTGGTACTTGAGAGTTACCAGAGTTACTAGGGAGGGGACGGGCCTATTACCAACTACGGTAATTAAGAAATACCAAATAGGTAAAAAAATTGGTAAAAACAGCACTCACACACACAGATAGTCACTAATTAGGGAATAGAATATCAAATGACCAAGAAATATTAAAGGAAGAAATATGTAGAAGAAATATATTGATAAAAATAAAGCACTTAGCTTGAGAGCACTGCCTGACGTGTCCTGAAACTCTATGCGACAAATGAGATCTGAGCAGAAAGGAAGAGAGGCACTATGGGTAGCCTTAGCTCGAGAGTTTCTGGCTGGCGGGAGCTTGTTACAACGGCCGAGTCAGTTCTGAGGATGGAACCGAGACCAAACTGTGCAGAATGAATGAAGATTAACAACATCAGATCTTTTGCTTATGTCTTGTATTCTTTTTGTGGTGAACCTCTGTGATCTCTCAAGCTGTTGCAAGTGCCTGGTCAGGTACATGCTGAAGGATGAGTTGTACTCAATGACTAATCTGATGAGAGCTGAGTACAGTGGTACAATGACCTCATTGGACCTGGATGCCATGCATTTATTTAAAAGTTGATCAATGTAAAATGATTTTCTCTCCACAGTGGACACATGATGGTCAAAAGACATGTTACTGTCAACATATTTTCCCAAATCCCTGATCACTGAGTGTATTTTAGCAATGTCTTACCAATTTGGTCATTTCCAGGGTTGGCCATCTTTCCAAAGGGTACTACTATGCATTTTTTCCTCACTGAGTTTTAGTCCATGGCTCTGGCAGCAGTTGTCCATGTCAGGCCCTCTTGAAGGGTATTGATGTCTTTAGGGTATTCAGTGACCATGCCTAGTTTGCACTTGTTTACAGATTTGGTCATCCAGAGGTCCTTGACATTTTCCTTGACTTCAGAGGAAGTAGGTGCCAAAAAAGAAGAATCCCCAGCACCAATCTCTGTGGAACTCTGTTGGTGACTGGCCTCTTTGTGGAGGTGGGTTCACCTATTCTTTTCCTGCATCTTATCATTGAGCCCTCTGGCTATTCATCAGGTGACATGTGAGTTTATCCCTAATTTTGTAAGTTTATCTACAATGTCTAAGGTAAGTGTCTCGAAGACCTTGGCCAGTTCGAGGTAGACAGTGTACACAGTTTTGCCCTTGTCCATAGCTTTAGTAAACTTCGCAAAAAAGTCCATCAGGTTAAATAGGAATGAATTGCCTTTGAAAAACTGAACTGGGTAAGGTCCTGTGTTTGTATGTTTCCTATGTCATTGTTTATCAAATCCATGACAATCCTTTCCATAGCCTAGTATAGGAGACTAGTCAGACTTACGGGTCTGTAGTTCCCTGGGTCCATGGAAGACCCCCACTTGTGTAGAAAGATAACTGCTCAGGCCTCCATTTGACTGGCATGAAGCCTGTCTGGAATCTGGTGGCTATGTTTAAACAGAGATTCTAGCAGGCCTGATAGGTCTTCTCATATGCTATTCTGTGATATTATCAGGGTCCATCAAGGGAGTGTGGACCTGCTTAACTACTTCAGATAAAGAAGTTATGTACTCACCATAACGGTCCATCTGAGTAGTTATACTTCATTTTTCTGCAACATTCCCTCCCTCCGTCCCCCGGACCTTGTCCTGTCTTTTCAGGATTGGTTTATTGGGTTGAGTTGCTTATGTTTTTAGTTGCAGCAAACTCGATCTGAGGGAAGATAGGAGATGGTAGGGCATTATGGGTAAGGGGAGGAGCTTGGGGCTTGGAGCAGATGCTAGAAAAAAGTTGCCAGCTCGGATCCGATACGGATTCATATACCCACAGGTTGTAGAAAAATGAAGTATAACTACTCAGTTGGAACGTTATGGTGAGTACATAACGTCTTTTTTATCTTATCACCTCCTATCCTAACTGTTAGTAATTGAGCTTCATCTACCTCTAACCTTGCCATATTTAATTCTTCCATAAAAATTTCAATCTGCACCTTTTCTTGATTTCCATATTTGTCTGCTTTACACAGTCTTTCATAGTATTTCCAAAATATTTCTAATACTTCTACAGGATCACTTATCTTCCTTGTTAAAGGCTCCCTAAACTTCGCAACAGCCCTTTCTACTTTCTGTTGCTGAGTCTTTGTGCTATAAGATTTTGTGCTCTAGCGTTATCAAAAAACAGTTGCTTTACAGCAGTCTTTCTAAACTCATGCATATTATTGAGGTAATTACTTATTTTCTGTTTAGCATTCCGCAGTTGCTCCTCAGGTTTTCCCTTTGTGCTCTCTTCTCTAATTCTATTATTTTTTTAAACATCTTTTCCTGAGCAGTTTCATATTTAGCCAGCCTTTTCTTTAATTCATCCTCTGATTTTTGCAGCTTTATCATCTCATCTGAATATCTGTTTAAATCTTCGTCCATTTTTCCAGTCATTTTTGTTTGTATTGATATACTCCATCAGTGTTTTGTTTATTTTAACCAGGTCTTTATGCAGTTGTCTTTTATCTTCTTGTAGGTTACTGGAAGTCTTGTCTGAAGGTTGCATTGCTTTTTGCTGAACAGCTGCAGAACTTTCCCCAATCAGTGTTGTTTCTTCTAGTTGTAGCTGATATTTTTTCCAGGACTTCTGTATTTCTTTATTCCTGGCATCGAGGCAGTGCACTTACTAGCCAGTTACTGAAATTTACCCATAAACACAAGTCTACTTGCCTTCTCTTCTGAGTTTCTGCTGTCACACTGGGAAACTAGAAATAAGTTGTTACTCAATGTGCAGCCATTTTGGAAGTCTCCAGGTCCAGGATGTTTGAGCCCCTTGTGGGTGTGTCAACCAGCTGGTCCAGGGCATTGGAGTTAACAAAGCCCACAAACCTTTGGGCAAGTGGGTTAGAACACATATAATTTACCCAGTCTCTATACGGGTAATTAAAGTCACCCAAAACCAGGATGTTTGGTTATATCTTGATTGACTCAAGTAGATCCAAGTAGGCTGAGTGGATGTTGATGATACATGGTGGGGGTCCTATAGCTGGCAATGACCTGAGGAGGGGGTCTTAGCTACAGTCAATTGCACCTGAAGTAATTCAAGGGAATCCTGCTGTTAACCAATCTAGAGGTGTATTTATCTTCAATGATTATTGATACACCACCTCCTTTAGTTCTCATGCCTTCACTTTGTGTTCTGAACGTGTGGAAGGAAATGTAACCTAGTACAGCTCAGGTGATACCCACAGCCTTAAACCACGTCTCAGTGACTGCACACATGTCAGCATCTTCCAGGTTGTGGAATGCTTCCAGTGAGTGCAGTTTCTGATTTAGACTCCCAGTGTTTAGCAGCATAACCTTGAGGTTGTTTTTAGAGGGTATTTTTAGATCCGGAATTTTTTCTTGTGACATTGTCTAAAAAAAAGGCACTATGTGGATGGCAAGAGTCTTGGCCAGTAACCAAGCATCTTGGAAGTGGTTCTATAGTTGGACAGTATATATATATGAGGTCTTGTTTGCAGATACTAGGATATGAAGGAATTCAAGGTTTTTGTCCTTTTCATTTAGTCCAGAGGTAATGGTGTTTGGGATAAAGATAGACAGGTCACCACCATCGTTAATGCTACTTGTGGGCAATGAAGTCTAGTAAGAAGGGAATGCCATCACTGCTTTGGAACCAAGAGTCAGGAAGGCCTTGAGAAAGGGCATTTTCTTATTTGGACTTCTAGAATTAAGACACCAAACTGCTATTTGCCAGGTTTGAATTTGGATTTATTAGGCTAGCAGCCTGAACAGACTGACACTGTCTAAAAAAGGCACTATGAGGGATACAGAATGTCTTAGCCAGTATGCAAAAATCCCTGAGGAGATAGGTGTAGGCCATCCCTATGAATCTGGTTGGAGTATCTTCCATCTCACTCCAGGCAGACATGCACACTGGACAATCTCAGTTTGAAACTAGTAACTAAGCCACTTATTAAAGTCAATCATCATTTGCTGGTACTGTGGAAGTCATTCTCAAGGAAGGCAGGATACTGCTCAAAACTAGTTTTCTTGCAATTACAGAGACATACTCAGAAAAATTTATAGCGCCCCTCTTTATATAGTCTGAGGGTTTACCTCATGTTTTTCAAACCCACATGAACAATGACCATATTATATTTATACTTGTGGTGATGGAATTGATACTGCTATGGTGAATTCTAGCATCTGAGAGGCAGCTAGCTCTTACCCTACCTTTGCTCAGCCTTGTGAGTGCTGCACCCTGTGCCACACTGTGTAGTCATTATTAACATTACCATGCCAAGTGATTGCTCTTGTAGACTGTATAAGCTGGCCAAACCACAACAAGTATCTCTTGTCTGTGGGGAATGGGTGTCTCTGTATTGCTGAGGTTTGTGATGTAAGCATTTAAATTGCTGCTCTTAGGAGGTCTTCCTGACTTTGGAAGTGATTTTAAGTGCCTCAGCATTGAATGGTTTTACATTTGCTTTGCAGTGTGTGGATGTTGTATTAGCCTAGTGCACTCTTCTTCCAGTTTGTGAGAGACGCTTGCATGTTATAGTAGTAAGTATTTGAGCCTCTCACATGTAGAATCCTTTTGTGGCAATGGCAAATCACTATCTATAAGCAAGTAACTATGTTAAGGAAATTTTGGCTACATATATGAAGTTCTGAAGAGAAATGTAGGTTGTAAAAAATACCCCATGAGAAACATATAGTGTTTTAGCTATTAAAAGACTGAAAATGAAAAACATAACTTGAGGATTAAGGGAAATGTAGAGTCAGTGTAAGAAATGAAAAATAGAACCTGAAGGCCATTGGAAATTGAAGAACAAGTTGTAATTATAAATAAAAATGTTATACTAGCAGAAAGCTAGGAAAATTAAGATAAAAGTATAAATGATGCAAGGCCATCTAAAAAGGACTTTTTCTGGAGATGCAAGCCTATTGTTGGAAATTTTGGAGAGCTCCATCATCCTTGCAGCGATATTAAAAGTTTATACTTATAAGTGACTGGACTCTAATTTATAGCAATCAATAAACATGAGTGTCCTAGTGCCAGCTGTAGTTGGATGTTTTCAAAGTTGTCTAAAAAGAAGAAAAATATATTATTTCCCTTACTATGCTTTCAGCCAGGGAAGAAATTCTGCACCCCCTTGGGGTAAAATAATCCATCAGCAGAAAAGTCAGTGTTGAATGCTATAATGGCAGAAATGGTTAGGATTAGCTGTAAGTTAACTGCAAAATTACCGCTGAATCACAGTCACTGAACCTAGGAAACAAGTGCTAATGGACCTCCTCTCTACAGGATCCATGTTAGTGCTCCTTTCCTAGGGTCACAGCAAGAGAAAGGAGTAATAAGTATCTTGTTTTCTCTGTCTCGCTGCTTAATCCATGTTAGCCTTTGTTTGGTGAGTTCACAGGAGTGAATTTCAAAGGTATCTGTTTGAGGAATTTTAGTTCAACAATCAACAACTTGACATATTATTACAGAGCAAACCTAATTTCAGTAGAATAAGCTCAGAAAGCTACAGAGATGGAGGAGATCCTCTTACACCATTTAGACAAAATCTATAAGATTTCCATTAAAGTGCTGGAAACTAAGCGTCATCTGGACATGGCTAAGTCCAAGACTGAACAGTTAGAAGATTCTTTAATACACTTTGAAGGGAAAAGGTTGCAGTTCTCTGGCATGCCAGATGAACTGGAGGGCTCTGATAGTTCCGGTACCATCAGAAATACTTGGTCCAGTGGACAGATTCCCCGTGTTGTGTAGCAATTAACTCCCCAGTCTTTACTGGTCATATTTACTTCTTATGCCCGCTAAAGGTATATCTTTAATAAGATGCCAAAAGGGAAAGACTTGCAGGAATATATCAACAGTGTCTTGTGAAGAAGAGTTTTCTGCCAACACCCACAGACACAAGGAACAGTGTCCACCTATATTTAACATTGCAGTCAAAGAAAGATTAAAGTTTTGTTTTTCTGTCTAGTGATCCTGAAACGACTTCTGCACACAAGAACAAAGACACCTGATGTCCTGCAGTAAGCCCTTTAAAGTGCCATAAGAGCTCCTTGCTCATTTAATGGAGTAGTTGGAGTAGCCACTAAGAACGTGACTGATACAGAAAATGCAGTTGTGTACACCTACCATAAATGTATATGTTTGAGTGTATTCACTGTTGCAGTACTCACATTTGGGTTATCTGCTTGCAGTAGCCCTCAGTTGGCCTGATTATCAAAGTCTTGGGTTCTGTGTCGGTTGCTGTCTCATCTTCCATGACGTCAGGTAGTCAGGGGTATAAAGCATGCAGCCGATGCCATTACATCAGTTTTTCTTGCCCCAGATGTCAGGTGCCCCCTTAATGGGAAGCAATATATATATAGAGAGAACAGGGGGCTGGTGGGAGGGTAACATATATATATAGAGAGAGAGAGAGAACAGGGGGCTGGTGGGAGGGTAACCAGGACTGCAACAGTGAATACACTCGAACATCTACATTTATGGTAAGTGTACACAACTGTACTATGTTCCTCGTGTTTCACTGTTGCAGTCATCACATTTGAGTAGATTCCCAAAGCTAAGGATGGGAAGCTGAATTTAGATAGCATTAGGACCAGCAGCAAGGCCCTGCAAACCTGAAGTGACAAAGTCAGCTCTGGATTTAGAGAAAATTGGCAAATTTTAATGCTTGGTGAAAGTATGTGCAGAACTCCAAGTAGCAGCTTATAGGATGTCTCTGGTAGGGACACCCCTGAGAAAGGCTGTAGAGGTAAATGCAGCCCTGGTTGAATGGGGTCTAATCCCCTGTGGGACAGGTTTTCCATGGTGCTTATAGCAGAAATTAATGCAATGGCCTATCCATTTAGAAATGGTTTGCTTTGAAATAGCCTTCCCCTCTGCCCCTGCAGCAAATGCCAAGAGCAGTTGTTCAGATTTCCTTTGAGGTTTAGTCCTGTCCAACTAAAATCTAAGTTGTCTGTGCACATCTAAGGAGTGCAGTATTTGTTCCCCTTTGTTTTGTGGATTAGAAAATAAGATTGGCAAATGAATGGACTGATTAGGAGCCACACTGGATATCACCTTGGGCATGAAAGAGGGATTGGTCCTGAGGGACACCTGTCCGCATGAAAGATGATGAAAGGCTCCACTGCCATAAGGGCCTGTAATTCAGATACCCTTATTGTTGAAGTGATTGCTAAAAGGAAAGCTGTTTTCCAAGAAAGGAATTTTACCTCTGCAGTTGCAGCTGACTCAAAAGGAGGAAGAGTGAGTTTTTCCAATACAAACTTAAGGTCCCAGGCTGGAGTTGGGGCTCTCCTGGGTGGTCTTAAAAGTTTTTGGCCCCTCTGAGGAACTGCTTGAGCAGTGGATGAGAAATGAGCTGAAATGGCTGAGGTGTGAATTTTGATGGAGGAAAAGGAGAGGTCCTTGTGAAGCATCTCAGTTAAGTATAGAAGAATCTGAGGTAAACTGTTGCGGCCATCCCTTGAGTTTGGTTCCAGGCACATAATTTTTTTCATTTTTCAGCATACGATTTTCTAGTACTAGGCCTCCTTGCCTTCAAAATGACATCCAACACTTGTTTACTGGGGGATGGTAACAGAGAGATTATGTAATTAGCCAGGCCGCCAGGTTCAGGGTTTGAAGCTGGGGGTGCAGAATCTGACTCTCCTGCTGAGACAGCAGGGTAGGTGTCTGAGGTAGGTGCCATGGGGCCAGCTGTGACACACTGTGCAAGAGGGGGCACCAGTGTTGACGTGGCCAGTCTGGTGCAGTCAGTATCATCCTCGGTTTGTCCTGTTTGATCTTTAGCAGTACTTTGGAGAGGAGAGGCAGAGGAAGAAAGGCATAAACTGATAGATATTTCCAGCTGAAGGACAGAGCATCCACTTTCCAAGCTTGTTTGTGGGGAGTCCTTGTGCAAAATTTGTCCAATTGGTAGTTCTGGGGGGAGGCAAACAGGTCTATATCTGGGATCCCCCATTTGTTGATCAACATGTTGAAAATCTTTGGCTCCAGTTTCCACTCGTGTCGGTCCATGAGATTTCTGCTTAGTTAGTCTGCCAGTGTATTTAGTTTTCCTGGCAGGAATTGAGCCTGCAGATGCACTTGGTAGCTCGAGGCTGTGTTCCACAGAGCCATGGCTAGTCTGCAGAGGGGGTAAGAATGGGTACCCCCCTGCTTGTTTATGTACCACATAACAGTGGTGTTGTCCGTCTTTACCATTAATTGTCCTGGAAGAATGTGGTCCTTGAAGGCTGTCAGAGCATTCTGTACAGCTAACATTCCTTTTTGATTGATATGCAGGTGCATTTGACTTTGGTTCCATTTGCCCTGAATGCACTTCCCTGCCAGGTGAGCCCCCCATGCATAGTCTGATGCATCTGTTGTTAGGGTTTGGGCGGCAGGGGGTAGAGTGAATGGTAGTCCCTTGTTTTGGCGGCAGGCCTCTGCCCACCAAAGGAATTCTAATAGGCAAGGTATGATAGGAATCATTGCTTCTAGATCCTGAGAATGCTGACACCATAGGCTTTTTAGATACCACTGTAGTTTCCTCATATGCAGTCTTGCATATGGAATTAGTAGAATGCACGAGGCCATGAACCCCAAGGCTTGCAGTATTTGCCTTGCAGATAGCAGGGTTTTTGTGGCCACTAGTTTGAAGAAAATTGTCAAATGAATTTGCTTCTCTGGAGTGAGGAAAGCCATCTGGGAAGTTGTGTTCAAGCTTGCTCCCAGGAATGTAATTTGTTGACAGGGTAACAGATCTGATTTCTTTTCGATTATGGTGTACCCTAGACAAGTTAACACCTTTTGTACAAATGCCAGATGATGATGATGATGGCTTTCTGCCTGAATTAGACAATCGTCCAGGTATGGGTATATTTGAATATTTCTTTGCCTGCAAAATGCAATCACTGGAGCTAGGCACTTTAACACCCTGGGCGCAGTAGATAAGACAAAGGGTAGTGCAGAGAACTGATAGTGCATGCAGCCTTCCTTGAAGCGTAGGTACTTTCTGCAAGATTCCCTGATTGGGATGTGCAGGTATGCTTCCTTTAAATCCAGTGCTGCCAACCAGGCATCTTTGCCTATCATGGGAAGTAACTGATGAAGAGTTAGCATCTTGAATTTTGGAATCACCAAAAAGGTATTTAGGATAGACAGGTCCAGAATAGGACGCCATGAGTTGCCTTTTCTGGGTATCAGGAAAAGTCTTGAGTAGAAACCTTGTCCCTTTTCCTCTTCTGGTACAGTCTGAATAGCCTTTAATCCTAAGAGAGAGAGAGAGTACTTGCTTTTGAGCCTCTGCCCACTGATTCGGGGGTAGATCTGGCCAACTGTTTGGGGTTGGTAATGTGTGGAAGTGAAATCTGTATCCTTGGGAAACTATTTTTAAAACCCATTTGTCCTGGGTAATGAGTTCCCAGTTTTTTGCTTGCAGAGCATTCTTTCCCCCCTAAAGGAGCAGTCAGTTGAGAAGTGCTTGGAAGCTTTAAAGTTAAGTAATTGAGACAGCTTACCATAGGGGGGAGTCTTACTATTCCCTGATTTGGAAGTTGGAGCCCCCCACTGCTTAGTCCTGTGTGTACCCTGGGACTGAAGCCTGGGTATTCTGCTGGTTCTGGGTTTGAACTGAGAAGGCCTGGAAGAGGCAGGAAAGGACCAGTTTTTTAAGGGCCAATGCCTACTAAATCTAGGAGACTGCACTTGTAAGAAATCTTTAACAGTTTGCATAGATTTTGCTTTTTCCTCCATCTTTTTAAGAACAACTTCTGCTTTGTTGCCAAACAGGCAGTCCTGATTTAAGGGAGCATCCAACAATTTAGTTTTAACATGATCTGGCAAGGATTGCTCCTTAAGCCAAGCATGCCATCTAAGTACAGACCCGGTGACAGCAGCCCTGCAAGATGCCTCTAGTGAATCAAAACCACATTGCAAAATATGTTTTCCAACTTGTTCAGCAGAATGCATTAAATCCTGTAAATCCTTATTTTCATCACAATCAGGAATCAACATCATTTTCTGTTTAAGCAATCCAATAATATGCTGCTGATACTATGAAACTGGCAATTTAAGACCCTTATGGCCAAGGTTGCAGAGGTGTATACCTTCTTACCCCATCTATCCAGGGCCCTGGAATCTCTATCAGAGCGGGGTAGGATTTTTGGCAGTAGCGGCCTTAATGCCCTTGGGTCCCTGTGAAATGGTCTGAGGATCCACAGTAGGCTTTTTAAAAAGGAACTTGTGAGAATCAGGAACCCTGTAATATCTATCAGGTTTTCTGGGAGAAGGAGGTAAAGAGTCAGGGGGCCAAGCTAGTTTCCGAAAAGGCATCGTCAACAATGTCCAGCACAGGAGGGATAGCTAAAGGCCTGTGTTGGGGCAGGAGTAAAAAATCTCTAAGCCTCTTTTTAGAATCAGAGTTATCCTGGCTTTCCCAGTGAAGATGCTCCCTAAGAGTATGCAGGGTTTCACCAAAAGAGAAATCCTCTGGGGGGGAAGCAGAGGGATAGAGTCCTCTGCATTAGAATCCTCATAGGTAGATAAGGGTAAATCCTGGTCATCAGAGGAGAGAGAAATTTCAGAATCCTGGTCAGAAGTATCATAAGCAAATTCAGTCTTAGGTCTCTTAGAGGGGGAAGGTTGGCTTCCCCTGATTAAAGTAATAAGGTCTTCAGCCATTCTTATCATTTGTGTTTTAGGCATAGAGGCCTGACCATGCGGTCTGGGCTTCAGTTTCCTAGGCATGGTTCGAGTTTTAGGCCTAGAAGAAGAAGATGGCGTCGGTTTAATATGCAAGTCAGTAGGCCTGAATACACCCTCAGAAGCCGGTGCCTGCACAGCGGCTCCAGACCCATCCAAGGTAGAGACATCCGCAGGTTCCACGGTTGAAGCACCTTGCTGCATACCAGACTCCGAATGGGTCTCAGTAGAGGCCTGCAAATCTGAAGTAGTGGGTATCAGGGGCTGCGAAAGCGCCTCACTGAGTACCAGCAAACTAGTGACTAGCTTAGGAGAAGCGTCATCAGCAGTTTTGGATCTGGGCAGCCTGTCTGTCTTTATCTTTGCATTCTTTTTCGAATGTCTGTAGTCGGGTGGCTTACCGAAAACATATCTGGATAATTGAACCGAATACCAAAATATTTAGAAGTGAAAATTTACCGACGACGAATAGTTTGTGGTTTAAATAAGGCACAAAACTGACAGCGAGGTACGTCATGGTCTGGGCCTAGGCGAGGAATACAGTATGAATGAAAATCTTTATGAGGTATTTGCTTTCCACAAGAAATACAATTATTGACTTACTGACATCGGTTTAGAACAAGAAAAAGTTTCCCCAACGAGGTACTTAGCTTTAGTTGAAGACTTCAGTTCTGAAACTCGAAAAAGAAAATTTCAGGGAGTCGGCCGACCGGCACTTGCGAACTGCTTCTGCTTTGGGTACCACACGGCAAGAAAGACTGATGTAATGGCGTCGGCTGCATGCTTTATACCCCTGACTACCTGATGTCACAGAAGATGAGACAGCAACCGACACAGAACCCAAGACTTTGATAATCAGGCCGACTGAGGGCTACTGCAAGCAGATAACCCAAATGTGATGACTGCAACAGTGAAACACGAAGAACATCAGCGACCAGGACCGAATGGATTGCCAGGGTGAAAGCAATACGAACCTCTCAGTTTATTTAAAAGAAAGATGTAGCTTCAGAAGTGAGTTGCAATGCACACAAAAGAAACCAACAGACCTGTCTGATTTCTTTTTTTTTTTCCTCAGACTTATAAATCTAGCTAGCAAGACAGCATCACTGTACTACATTAAACAGGAGCAACTGCCTTCCTGTGTCTGCTAGAGCATTCGCCTGAACACTTTCACATTCCAAATTTTTCATGACATTTACTGCCCACCCTCCTTGTGTGGCAACTGACCCAGGTCCCTGCTGCTGATCTAACATGATACTGTATGGTTCTTTAATGAAATGAAGACATGGTGAGCTCCAGAGAACTGGTGCTCAGTTGAACTGTGGTGGCAACCTCTTTTACTATTATGGAGGAATGCTCTTGCACACCACTACAACCTGGATCTGTTCGACTTAGTTATTTAACAGTTGTTATCTGGGTAATTGAATTGGTCCAATGACCTTTTTCAGCCATGTTACAAGGTCAACTAACAAACAGCACTTAGAAAAGAGCTACAATACAAATAACCCATAAATAAAGAATATATTATAAGAACAACTACTAATATATAAAGCATTGATATACTATTGTGTAACAAAATGTACACTGTAAACATAGGTGCATAGGTGAACACTAGATTAACTGTCCTTATTAAGCCTAACAGATTATCCCATTAGTTGAACTTCCCCTTAACCCAATTCCAAGGACTATAATTACATATTACCCATAGGACATGGATTAATTCTGGGTGAGATAGTGGTTATTTCTACAGTAAAACCATTTAGTATTTATAGGGGCCATCATGTTAGAGCATTAGGTGATGCCTCTGTCCATAAGTAATACAGGGGGCAGTCCTGGGATAAAATTCCTTACTCCCATCCATACATCCAAGTTATGGTTGAATAGGGTCAGGAATGAGCTTTGATTTACAGAGTAGTGGCAACCTCTGGAAAATGTGCCTGTCCCTCCAGCCCATTCTATTTAAGATGCAGAAAGAGTTTATGTTGCTGGAACAAGAATGTATGCTACCATTTGACCTTCTGGATGTGCAAGTAGGTATGTCAGTATTAGGTCAGAAGATGCCTTATAACCCAAGCACAGGTCCCCTCTCAGCAGTCTATAGGATACCAAATACAATGACAGTGCTTTGAGGTGGTCCATGTAGGACATGCATATATTTTAGGCCCTGTATTCTCTTTCTGAGGAACCTCTGTGGGTTTTTGAGTTGTTGCATATGCCAGGCCAGATATATGCCAAAGGGCAGCGTAAAGGAGGATAACATCCCTGGATTTAGGTTCTATCCCTTTGCTTATAAGGTGTGCAGTATAGAAGGACTTTCTTACCACTGTGAACACATGCTGGTCAAAAGGGAGTTTACTATCCAAGTATGTTACAAAATACCAAAATACAGGGTCGGCTCTTAGGGTCATATTGTCAATGTGATAAATTCCTACAGTGGTGGGTTTCCCAAAGGATATAGTAATACACTTTTTGGCATTTAGTTTTAGTCCATGGCTCTGGCATTAGCTATTTGTTTGGGACAGGGCTTCCTGCAGAATGGCTGAGTCACTTGGGGATTCAATGATTGCTCCTAACTTGCAGTTATCCACAAACTTTGTCAGCTGGAAAACCTTGGCTTTTGCCGTTACTTATGAAAAGTAGATGCAAAGCAGCAGACGTCCCAGCACCAAGCCCTGTGGAACTCCGATGGCGACTGATTTTCTTGTGGAGGTAGTTTCCCCAATCTTGACCTTGAGCTCTACTTGTGAGCCAGCTGGCAATCTGGTGGGTAACACTGGGGTTTATTCCCAATTTTTAATTTCTCCAAGTCTTTTGGGTTTCTAATACCATGACAGGAATGGACCCCATTCCTAAGTCAAAGTATGATTAACGTTCATGAAATTAGTATTTCAATCTTTGATGTCAGCCAGAAGAGCTCTTCTCAGCACCCGCAATATGCCCAGTAATGATTCTTTCTGCAATTCGTATGGAGTTACATGTATTGGTAACATATCTAAATATGACTGTAAATTCTTTTTTATAAGACCTGTTGCTCCTACTACTATTGGAACTGCCTGGGTATTTTTCTTCCACATTACTCTCATTTCTGTCTGCAAATCCTGACATTTTATGACCTTGTGTCTCTGTATGCAAGACACTGTAGTCACTGGGTGTAGCGATTTCAACAATCAATGTTAGTTTTTTTTCTTCTTTTTATGGACCACTATATCTGTTTTTCTTGCATCTGTCTTTTGAACTGTTGGTAATGGGCAATCCCATGTGATGTAGACTTCTTCATTTTCTATGATGCTTTGTAACTCATGTTTCCAGTGTTTTTCAGCTACTGCAATATTATAATGTTTGCACAACCCCCAGTGCAACAGTCTTGCCACATAATTATGCCTTTCAGTATACAGCCTTCTGCCATTAGTATGTCACAACCAGCAACAAAGTGTGCAACTGTTTCCAATTCTGTTTTACAAAAAAAGGTTATGTATTTACCATAACATTTCATGTTTGTAGTCCATTTCGCCTACATTCTTGCAGGATGGGTTCGGAGCCGATACTAAAGCTCGAGAGCTTTTACTGGCTCGAGGCTAACTCCTATCCCATGGTGCCTCACGGCAATTCCCCAGATCCTGTTTGCAAGAAAGCAATAAGTACCTAATAGTTATGAAACTATCAATAACTGTGTACACACAGACAAAACATTGTTTTAACATTATCTGTGCCAGGTGGACAACAACTACAGCCAGGTCAGACAGTATAAATATAGTCTACCAGATCCTCCAGGAACAGGAAGGGGGTAGGAGGGTGGGATGCAAGAATGTAGGCGAGATGGACTACAAACATGGAACGTTCTGGTAAGTACATAACTTCTTTATGTTATGTAGTCCTATCTCACCGTAATTCTTGATGGATGGGACAGCATCCCTAGCACCTTTATCCTGGGTGGCTCAAGCGAATAGACTCTTTAGCACAGTGGACCCAAAGGATGATCTGTCCCGGGAGGCCAAATACAATTTGTAATGAGAGACAAAGGTATGTGGTCTTGCCCAAGTAGCTGCTGCACAAATAGTATCAATTGGGAGCCTAGATCTAAAGGCATATGAAGTTGCTACTGCCCTTGTAGAGTGGCCTTTTGCTTTGATATGTAACTGTTTGCCAGCAGTCTGATAAGCAAAGGACATGCAATCTGAAAGCCATTTTGAAAGGGTAACCTTAGAAACAGACAAGCTGTTATTTTTGTTCGAAAAGGAAACAAATAATTGATCTGATTTTCTAAATTCTTTAGTCCTGTGAAGGTAAAACCTGAGAATTCTGTGGACGTCTAATTGGTATAGTCTATATTCAGATTTATTAGAATGATTTGGAAAAAATACTGGTAGCTCAATAGTAGTGTTAAGATCATGTTCTGAGCATACCTTGGGAAGAAAGGAAGGGTTAGTTCTAAGTGAAACTTTATCCTTGTGGAAAACAGTGTAAGGAGGTAGAATAGTAAGAGCTTGCAGTTCTGAGACTCTCCTAGCAGAGGTTATGGCTACTAAGAATAGTGTTTTCCATGATAATTTCAGATCCGATGAAGAGGGCTCAAAGGGTCAAGAAATTAAGGATGTGAGAACTAAGTTTAGGTCCCAGGGTTCTGGTGGCTGTTTGATTGGAGGCCTGAGAAGGAGAACTCCCTTCAAAAAGGTTTTGCACAAAGAGTGGGACATGGTGGGATTTCCCATGAAACCAAAATGATAATTAGAGATGGCAGATAGATGCAAGGAAGGACAAATAGATTCAGTAGGAGCTGTATAGGGATCTAAGCCTTGGTTTATAGCCCAAATAGAAAACCATTTCCATTTACTGGAGTATAACATCTTAGTGGAAGGCTTGTGGGAAAAAATCAGAATGTGTTTGACTGAAGGTGAGAGGGAAATGCACCTGGCTAATCATGGAACTGGAGGAGCCATGCTGTCAATTTTAGGGTATGGCTGGTCAGATGGAACTGCCCCGATTGATGAATCAGGAGGTCTGGAGATGGTTCTAGAATCCATGGTTCCTCCAAGAGGTAGGGCCACAGGAAGGGAAACCAGACTTGGCGAGGCCAGTAAGGAGCAATGAGGATCAGGGGTACTCCTCAACTGTTTTGCTTTCTGTATTACCTTTGGAATGAGAGGAAAAGGTGGGAAGGCGGGAAGGCATAAAGGAGTCCCGGGGGCCAATCGTGGACTAGAGCATCCCTGGGTGACATCCCTGGATGGGGAAATAGGGCAAAGTAGCTGCTGCATTTGATGTTCAGGTGTGTGGTGAATAAGTCGCAGCAAGGCTGGCCCCATCTGAGAAAAATCTCTGTCGCAACTTCTGCATTCAGGGACCACTCGTGAGGCATGAGGATTGCTCGAATTAGTTTGTCTGCTATCACATTGAATTTCCCCAGCATGTGCATTGCTAGCAGAAAGTGTTGAGTGTCTATCGCCCATTTCCAAACTCTTAAAGCCTCTCAGCAAAGCGGATAAGATTTGGTTCCCCCTTGCTTGTTTATGTACCACACAATAGACATGTTGCTTGAATCGCAATTGTCCCGGTAGGAAGAGAACTCTGAAGTGCTTGCAATGCATACAGCACCGCACTCATCTCCAGAACATTGATGTGCAAGTGGTTCTCATGGTTCCGCCACGTACCTTGGACCGCCATTCCCAGATAATGCCCCCCCCCCACCCTATCTGGGAGGTGTCCGTGGTCAAAACTGCATTTTCTTGAGGAGGAACAAGTGGACGACCTTTGAGAAGTTGTTCCATATTCAACCACCATGTCAGATCCTTCTTGCAGGTGTTTGTGATGAAAATCTGATGAGACAGGAGAAAATCTTGCATTGGCCATTGGGCAAATGGTAGCCACTGAAGTACTCTCATGTGCAGACGGGCTAGAGGAACTAATAGAATGGAGGAAGCCATAGTCCCTAGGACCTGAAGGACTACTCTGGCCTGAACTTTGTGACTGTTTAGCAAAGATCTGACTTGGTTGCGTAATGATTCTACTCTTTCTGGTGTTAGTCTTGCTGACATGGTGGTTGAGTCTATTTCTGAGCCTAAAAATACAGTGTGCTGCGATGGAGATAAGGCTGATTATTGTACGTTTACTGTGATGCCTAAACTGGCGCACAAGGATAGAGTCTCATCTCATCCCTGGTTCTGATCAGTTGATGCTTGGTGGTAGCAGTAAGGAGCTAGTCATCTAGGTACGGAAACACCTGGAATCCTTGAAGTCTCAGGTGAGCAGTTACCACTGCCATGCATTTGGTGAACACTCTGGGGGCTGTAGTGAGACCAAAGGGCAGTGTTTGAAATTGAAAATGACTGGCTCCCAACCGAAAGCGCAAGTGTCTTCTGGAGCGCCTGTCCATTTTGATGTGGTAGCACGCATCCTGAAGATCTGTTGAGCACATCCAATTGTCTTTCCTGATAAAGGGAAATATCGACTGCAGAGTGATCATTCGGAACTTCGATTTCTTTATGGACTTGTTGAGTTTGCTGAGATCTAGAATTGATCTCCTGTCCCCTGTCTTTTTTGGAACTAAAAAGAATCGTAACTTCCGGATCCTATTTGCTCTGTGGGGACCTCCTGGATGACTCTTTTTTTTTTTTTTTTTCAGCAACAAGATGACCTCTGATGTTGCATGGTCTAGTTGAATGGGTGGTACGTCTGGAAGAGACCGGTTTACCAGAGGATCGGAAACAAAGAGAATCAGGTAACCTCTGGATATTATGGTTTGTACCCAATGAGCTTGTGAAATGTTTAGCCAGGCACTTGGGTACTGCGATAGACGACCCCCGACTGCCTCCAGAGACGGACAGTCGGGCAACCCCTCAAGGGCGATGGAAGGGATGATCAGAGAAGGTTTCTCTATCTCAGAAGCAACCAAACCGCAAAATCAGGATAAGCAGGAAAAACAACAGCCAAACGATCCACCATTCTCTATCTCCCTGGTGTTGCAGACCTCCTCTGCCGCAAGGACTGTGCCTTCCCCCTCTGCCCCTAGGGGAAGGTTGACCTTATGTCTGAGGGAAACCTTTTTGGGATTTATGGAACCATATTTTCCCTCCTGTATGACCCTTGGGATAGGGTCTAGAAGGAAGGGAGAAACGGACTCCAACAGCAGATAAGATTTTCCCCTCCTGCTCGCACCTGGTCAAGGTCTCCTTCACCTGAGGTCCAAAAAGAGATGAACCGAGGTCCAAAAAGAGATGAACCATCAAAGGGGATGTTGGTAAAGGAAGACTTAAAGGATTCTGTGAAGTTACAAAGACTCATCCAAGAATGTCTCCTAAGAGAGATTCCTGCTGCGGCTGCCCTACTCGCTCCATCCACTGCATTAGGAAATCAGACTCATGGAGGAGTTAGCTATCGACGTAAGAGTGGAGAGCTATGCAGAAACCTTATCCGTGGATCCTGGAGCTACTGAACCCTGAAGGGTATCTCCTAACTCCTTCAGGAGATCCCTCTGAAGTCGATTGAAATGGGTAAGGTAATTCAGCGATCTTAAGGTAAATGCCGCTGAAGAGAAGGTACGCTTTCCATATCTATCCATCATCCTGGACTCCTTGTTAACAGGATGGATATTGAAAGATGTCTCGGACAACTTCTTGGTGGCCGCTGCTACCACTATAGCATCAACAGGAACACCTTTAGAAAGAAAGGACTTATCTTCTGGTGCAGTCATAAATTTGTTTGGCCTCCTCGGCCAGGCTCCACTGTGTCTGGGGAGGTCCAGGCCTTCCGCAATATGACCTCCAAAAGCTGGTCATAAGGTGGTGTCACCCAGTAGGTGGAAGGTCAGGAACCAAAGGCCTCAAGATACACTGATTCGTCCTCAGTAGGGTTAGAGGTCTTCCAATCACCCCTCTATCTAAGGATTTCTAGGATGTCAGAAAAGGAGACATCCTCAGAGGGGGATCTGGGGGACCCTTCTGATTTCTCCAAATCAGTGTCAGACGTGACAGACTCAGGTGAGTCAACATGCTTCCTCTTACAAAGTCTCTTCGGAGGGAGCTCTCCAGTGGGATAATCTGGGGAGGTCTCTGAAGAGGGGGCACCTCCAATGGGAGCTGCTTGAGTCTCTGGTCCCCTACGCTGTGGGGGGTGGCAGGGGAGAAGAGGCTGCTGCCGGCTGCTGGTGGGACATCGGTTCCAAGGGTATAGCTTTTGTAGAGGATAAATCCTTCTCTATTGCTTCAAAGGCCTTACCTCCCTGCTTCGAAGAAGACCTCCGCTCCGAGGATACGTATGGTCAGCTCTGAGCAAGGGGGCATGGTTCCAAAGCAGATGTGGGAACCGAGCTGAGTCGAGCCGAAGTGCCGAGAGGAAAGGTCGGTTCCGAAGAAAACCCAGGGTGACTATACCCTTCGGAGTCGACTCGAGAGCATCAGCTCCCAGATCCCTTGGCTCCTGACTGAGCCACTGAGGATAGAATTATCGGTTCCGAGGAAGCAGGAAGAATCCTCGGAACCGAAGGATCCAACATCAAGGAACCCAAAGTGATTGGCTCCGAGAGTGAAGCAGTCAGAGTAGGAGCAGTGGATTTCAAAGGGGTCGGCTCCAAAACCTTTGGGTCCGGAGGGGCCAATTTTTTTGAGAGAGTCAGGTCAGATCTGAGGAATTGCCGTGAGGCACCACGGGATAGGGGTTAGCCTCGAGCCAGTAAAAGCTCTCGAGCTTTAGTATCTGCCGAGTTGGAGCCGAACCCATCCAGCAAGAAATATGGCAAGATAGGACTACATAACATCTAACATTTGTCTGTTTCTCCCACATGTTCAATGGACTTTGTAAATCAGTGTGGACGTAGGCCACTATCCTGGGCCACCAATATTAACCTTTCATCTTTTGGTTTGAATTTGCCTCCCCTTAACAATTCCTGCATTTGATCCTGATCAACATGAGGTTCTCCCAGGAGTTTTCTATACTTGCAACTATATTTACGCATTTTCCACACTTCTTGCCTTCTCATCTGATCCTTTGCCTTATATTCTTTCTTTTGTTTTTTGGCACATTCAATTGCTGCCTGATTTCTATCTACTTCTGGTTTGATTAACACTCATGCTTGAAGATGATATGCTTCTACTAGAATTATAAGGGAAGTCATCATAGATTTATTCTCATGTTTCAAAACTTTCACTATGGGTATTGTGAGGTCAGCAGATATGTATGCAGTCCCATGACTGCAGATCTATACATGTAATCAATTTCAAGAAGGCCCATACCTCCTTCAGAACAGGGAATATATAACCCTGGCATGCAATGATTTTTATAAATCATTTGATGAGCATGAAGCATCCTTGTTTTCCTGTCTAATCTATCCAATACCTTTTGGGGCCAGTCAATCACTACAAAACTGTAAGTTAGGACAGGAAGAACAAATTGGTTTACAGTTTGAATGTTATTCCTAGATGTCAAACCTGTTTTCAGGATTAATTTAAGTCTATGTTTTATTCACATTTTTACATGTTTTATTGTTAATCCTTTATCAATTCCCAAATATTTACACGCTGTCTCTTGCTCAAGTTCTTTTATATCACATTCTTGTCCCAAACTGATGTTTTTTTGGTGCTGCAACTTTCCTGATTTAAAGGTTGCTTTTGCACATTTATCAAGACCAAATGGCATTCTTACATCATCTGAAAAAGTTTTGACTATTTGGAGTTGTGCTTTCAGTTCCTCGTCTGATGAGCTGCACATTTTTAAATCATCAACAAAGATGAGAAGTCTTTACACGTTGTTGCTTTCTGGGAGCCAAATTATAGCCATGACCTAATCTGTTAAGCAGACAGCTTAATGGGTTAAGGACAAGGCAAAAGAGCAATGGTCTCAGAGAGTCACCCTGGAATATCCCCCTTTGGATTTTTATCCCTGGAGTAATAATTTGTCCCTTATCATGGCTTAACTGTAAAGTGGTTTGCCACTGTTTCATGGTTGCTGTGATGTAATTTATCAGTGTAGGGTGTATCTTATACATTTTTAAACACTCTTTTATCCATGAATGTGGGATACTGTCAAATGCTTTTTGGTGGTCAATCCATATCATACTTAGATTCTTCCCCTTTTTCCACTATGACTTTATTAAACAACAAATGATCCTTTGAGCCATATGGCTTATTGCCCTTCTGTTCTATGGACATAATTGAGTTTTTTTCTAAATGACTACAAACTCTGTTGGCATCAATTCCAGTGTATAGTTTATACGTCGTCGGAAGACAAGTTATTGGTCTATAATTTTTAGGGTAGCTTGCAGGTTCACTCTTAAGTAGAAGCATTGTTTTTCCTGTTGTTAACTAGGTTGGTGTCTGTTTGGGGTGCACATATAAATAGTTCTTACTCATGGCTAAATCTTGCAAAGGCTTTAAACAGAAGTTAGGTACTGAATCTAGACCTGGGGCTTTCCAATTACTGTCTTTTCATAATTTTGCTTCAATCTCTCTGGCTGTTACTTCATCCCATTTCATAACCTGTACCTTTGAACTTCTTATTCCTTCTTCTACTTCTATCCATTTAGTATTTTTGTTATGTTCCACAGGATCTTCATAAATACTTCTCTAAAATGTATTGTATTTCTTTTTATTGGTGGTCTTTCAATTTCTTTTACCGTGTTTCCCAGTTCTCTATAATACTTTTTGGGGTCATCAATAAATTGATTATTTTGTATTTTTCCTTTATATTTATCTGTGTATCTTCTAAGTTTTTCTGCCTGTGCTGATATTTTTAGTTTATTACTTGTGTGATAGTGCATGACAAATTCTGATGAGTTATAAAACTGCTCATTGCTTTTATCACATCTGTCTTTCTATTTTTGTTGATGTGTTCGATCTTCTATACTCTTCTAACAGTGACACTTGTCTTAATTGCTTTACAGTTTTCTCAATTCGATACTTCCTTGATGGTATTCAGTTTCTCCCCCCTTCCTTTCCCTTACTACCCTGTGTTCTTGTGGTAGAATTTTATCTGTTATTAATTTAGCTGCACAGTAATATATCCTGCTTACTTCTATGGACAGTCGTAATTACTGTGTTCATTTGTTTTATCACACTTCTAAGTTTTTAGGTTTTACTGACCTTGATATATCTCTCTTTATTAAATCAAGCAACTCTTCTCTTAGCTCATTCTCTTCTACACTGAGGGCACATTTTTTGTTCTCCATTTTCTATGGGCATTCTATAAAAGGTTCTATAGCATATTCCTGTGGCACATTCTCTTCAATTTCATCCTGTATCAACTCACTGGCCTATCACTCATCAACACTGACTATGTCAGAGTTGCCACAGTTTTCTGTTCCTTCCCTTGATGTCTAGCTTCAAGTGAATGTTTATACTGGTTTCCTGTGAAAGGCTCCAGAATATCCGCATATGACAACTGACCTGTTGCTTCCCTTTTTACTGGTTTCTCCTTAATTTGGATGTCCATTGCTCTATCCTGCTGTGGTGTTTTCTGAGTTAGATTTTCTACATTGAATCCTTCACTTTGCAGGTACTCTATAACTTTAGTTTCTATTTCTTTAATTTCTCCATTACTAATCTTCTTTTCTACCTTTCCTCTTTATCTTCTTATTTTTTGTATTGTAAAATTTTCCATGTCCGAATTCCTTTGCCTGCATTTTTCTTCAAATATCTTTGGTGTTGCTGTTTTTGTATTTTGATTAGTTTTGCTTTCTCCTTTGCATAAATATTAAATCATATTAAATCTCTTTACAGCCAACAGGGTGAGCCTCTGCAGTATGCCTTAGTGAGGTACTGCATCAAAAGCTTTTGTCAGGTGTAGGTGAGTAGGGGTGTACACTGTCTTGATTTCATCCATTACTTTAGTTACCTGTTCGAACAAGTCTACTAGGCTGAGTAACCAAGACCTGCCTTTGATGAACACAAACTGGGATGGGTCCAGTGTTTGGATGTTCCCTATGTCCTTAATAATTAACTCCATGATTAGTCTTTCCATGGCTTTACAAATGATGCCAGATAGATTTTATGGGTCATTCGTTACCCAGGTCAGTGAATGGCCCTCCCCTGTGTAGTGTTATCACTGCTGCTGTCCTCCATTCATTTGGTACAGAGCCTGTATGGAGGAATAAGGTTCAACAACATTGTTAAGGGCATAGAGACGTTGTGCTTCATGATATTTAAGATACATTCCTTTGATCCTGTCAGGGCCAATTGATGGAGTATTCCTGGCCTTTGACAGCACTTCCAGGACTTGATCCTGCATGAAAGCTGGGGGTATCTGTTACTGGAGTTTCTTGAGGAAAAATAGTGGGTGAAGATGGAGATGAATTTATCAGCTAGTAGGTTTGCTATGTTTTTAGCTTCAGTATAGGTGGTATCTTTCACAATTAGCTCAGCACACATCTGCATAGAGCTCTTGAGATTTCAAACACAGATAAAGAAGGTTTGCTGATTATCCTTTGTTTAGGTGGCCATTTTTGCCTGACATCTGGCTTTGGTGGCCTTAATTAAACTCCAGCTATGCTTATTTATTTTAATGGTGGTTGATCTAGCTCTGCTGTATGTTACTGTTCTAATTTTTGGCTAGAGTTCTCTTCTTTTATTGTACAGCTTGTAAATGTTGTGGATCCAGCAGGGATGTTTATTTTTAGGTCTAGCTCTAAGCTTGTTCATACAGAGCACAGCTGCTTCTATGCAGCTGTTGACATGATGGTACAAATTAGTGGTGTACAATTCCACATACTCAGCAGAATTTAGTGAGTTTGAAAAGTATTTGAAACTTACCAGAGTAAAGCTTAATGGTAAATAGTTTGCCTTGGAGAAATTTCTACATGTTCTGTGGTCTGCTGAGAGCGCAGGTTTTGATTTGATTACAAGGGAAACAGTTTTATGGTCTGACCTGATGAACAAAGATGACAAACATGGGGTGGAGCATGACTCACTCATATTAGTAAAGATTAGGTCAAGGATGTTGTTTCCCCTACTGGATAATGACACTAGTTTTTCCAGAGCGTTTGTTTTAACAGATGCCCTGTTTTAACAACGTCCAGGAATCTTTGTGCTTACACACTTGCGGTGGTGTAGGTTTCCCAGTCTGCAGTTGGATAGTCACCCAGGAAAATGGTACTGGGTCTAATGCCAAGTTACTCTGGTTCTTGTAAGTGGAAGTATGTCTACCTTGGGTCCTAGAGGAATTCCATAACTGGCTCACTGATGGTGAGTTGGACATGAAGTAGTTCTAATGCATCACACTGTTTAAATACCCCAGATATAGACTCTTACTGATAAAAAAGAAACACCTCTACCTTTTTTCCCATCCTGCATAGCAGCTGGTCTAAATGTGTGGATGGCATTACAGCCCTGCACAGCTGGAGTATTTGCCTCCAATTTAAATCACATCTCAGTAATTGCACAGGCATCTATGTCTTCCAAGGTGAGATGAACTTCTAGGGATTGTGTTTTGTTTTTTTAGGCTCCTAGCATTAATGAGTAACACCTTCTTATTATCCTTTGCTCATACAGTTAGCAACAAATTGAATTCAAAAACAAAAATACTATAAAAAGGGGAGTAGTAGTTTTCTGAGTCGCAAAAGTGTATAGCAGACATTGCTTAGTACGAATGGCACAAACTTTACAGTTCTCAGCCAATGTAGCAAAAGGAGTTACATTTATTTTCTTTTAAAAGTTAAGTCTATAGAGAGATTTCAAATCAATTGATTCTTGTAATCTGATCTGGGATACTATTCCAGCTACTAGGAGCAACTTTGAAGAATGTTGTGGAATTAGTAAATGGTGGCCTTACTAAACAAATCAATTCTGTGTCCTTAAGACACAAGTAATTATGACCTCTGAAGAAGTTTATTTAAGAGAGGGGGCAGTATTTGCCATTACAAATTTTGAATGTGAAAATGCAGAGGAGAAGAGATGCCCTAGAAGACACAGTGTATGATGTAGTACAGTGATTCTCTGTTACTAGCTAAATGTATAAATGTGAGAATTTTACTTTTAGCAGACTGAAGAAAATAATTATTTTAGTCTATGGGGCTGCAAAATGTTTGCTGAGAAAAGATTTCCACTTGTGCTGAATGTAGTTCCATAGTGCAGCAGTAGTGCACCCCAAAGCTTGGGAGGGACTCCTTCGGTGGTTATAAGCTTCGGATAATACACCCAAAAGAAAATGAATAAGTATGTAAATAAATTGAAAAAGCTGCATTAGGTAAAGAGTAAAATTAGCAGGGAGCAGGAGGGGCACATAAGTGCTATGTCTTTAATAAAGTGAAAAAGGAATGTAATGACAGCAACTATAGCAGATTTGCATCACCTTTCCAGTAGCATTAGCTAGACAAACAATGCTCTGGAGGATGCATGGACTTTCCTTGGCTGCTTGTGTAAAATGTGCAAATAAAAAAAACTAACCCGTACGCTGCATAAGAAACGTGATGTTATTTTTGTGTACCAAACCTGGGCATGTAAAGCATGTCACTTCTAACACTTAAAATGGCCAACTCTTACCTAGCTGTAACAACAGCTAACAGGGAGAGGTTCTGATCCATCATAGGGAAAGTCTGAAACTTGTAACAAAAAAACGAAGAAGTCCAAGAAGTATATGCAAGCAAGTAGGAGCTCTAAGAAATTAATACTGCCTGTCACCCACAGAACTGCTCACATTATGTACAGAAAATAAATACAAATATAAAAAAACACTGTTCATACAAAATGATTATTAGATGAACATCATATCTGTATGGACACAAAATATGTTTTACTTTCAAACTAATTTGTGGTATTTCAGGGGATGATGCATGTAGGTACCTGCTGTAGTTTAAAAGACTGATCCACTGTCATCAGTGGGGTTTCTATAGGTACTTTAATGGAACCATTATAAAAGTATCTTTCTCCATGGAACCTGCTGAAGCTCTTCTTTTACCAGAACCTAGGACAGTGGTGCACAACCTTTTTGTGGGGAGGTCCACTACACAAATTCTTAATGCATCTGCGGGCCATCTCAAAACATAAGTCGTTATGAGTTAACGATAGGTACAGGTAAGAAATTGCCTGTTTTCTACATCAACTTTGCGTTTAACTTTATTCTGGCTTGCAGCCATGACTTATTACAAACTCTTGCAGAAAGTTACTACTGTTTACAGACTACAAGTTATAAACAACAAAGAATAGTTACTTCTGCAGCTAAAATTAGAGATGTGAGCAACTGCAGTCAATTAGGTAAGTAAGCACGTGCTGGAAAGTTTGCGTGACTGGAGTAAGGCATAGCATTTTTCACTTTTTTTTTAAATTTTGGTTACTCTCTGGGGGCTGGATGGTGTTGCGTCGGGGGCCAGATGTTGTGCACCACTGACTTAGGAGATTTGTCTCCTTTTTCTGAGCACTTTTGGACTTCTGAAGGACTTTTTCCAATTTCTCCACCATGTTTTTCCAGTTCTACATATTTACAGAAATGCTTTGTCCTTGCTTAAACAAAACTCAGCCTGTTAACCTGTTGTCAGTTATTAATGAAAATAAGAAAAACTGCCACAAATATGAAGAAACACACTCTTTTAATGAGCACTTTCGTCAGTAGATACACTTGACTTCACCAGATTACATAAAACATTGACATCACTTCCTTTTAAAAGGCAGACACCACCACATGACCACAATTAATTTCCTCTACAGGATTCCTATCGTATTGCAGCACTGTTTCTCAAGCCGTATTACCTCTACAGGATTCAGTTTGTATTGCAACACTGTTTTAAAAGTAAACTTCTAAATATATGTGAAACTTGATTAAGAAATGATAAAAAAAATTGCAAGACAAAACAAACTACTATAATGTTTGTTCTTCACAGTAACCCATATGTATAAATAAATAACAAACATCAATCCAGCATACTGCTGATACACTAAGACAGTATAAAAAGATGTGTTATAAACATACATTGATCACATTTTCCACTACTTTCCTTATTTGCTGTGCAAGTTAAAACATTACAGAATTATCAAAGATAAAATTCAGCTTTCAGTTTTAAATAACTAGAGAGGGAAACAATATTATTCAACCCAGGGGGTTGTTGGCTTTAAATCTTAACTGCCACATACATTCTCTAAATTTGAGAAACAATTCTCGTGGACCCCCCCCCCCCCCCCCCCCCCGTTGTTCAGAACAACTTGGTGAAAGGCAATAAATTTAAACCCATGATCAGGATTTTCCTTGATGTGCAATGCCAATGCATTTTTTTCACTGGCTTTTTTAATATCTGTCCATATTGGTAACCCCCATTCGTATTGTTCCAGTCCCTGTTGGCATTCTGTTGCCTCTGGTTGCAGATCCTTTTGGATCTTCTTGGGGGGTTCCCCTAAAGGGGTATTATCCATTTCAAGTTCATTAGACATAGCTGGAGTGTCTTCCAAGCTGTTAATATTCTGCTGCACACCACTACTTGAATTGTTAGTAACATAGATACCCCTATTTTTAGGAAGAGGGAAGAAACAACCATTCTCATATTCATTTTTGTCCCTAGCAAGTTTTTAATCTTCTTTTCCCTTATAACATTAATTTGTCTGTCCACCTTGACAAATGCTGATTGATATTGAGCTTGTTTAGTACAAAAGGCTGAATCATTCAAAATGTGTTCAGTCAAGTTATTCACAGTCAATTTAAACTTATTCAGTTTTCTTTCATCGTCTCTTACCAGTGTTTCCAGTAATTCGCACCCATGTCAAACAAAATAAGTTTCTGGTGTAGTTCTGACCCTTCCACAAGGCCATTAGGGAATTTCCAGCATCTTAAACCCTTAGGTATGTGTTCCCTGGCCAGGCATTCCCTCAAGTAAGCATTTTCAACTTGTGTTTTCTTTAACTTAAAAAGTTCAGCTTCTAGAGTCTTTAACTGCTGTTCCACAGTGCCGTAAGAAGGAGCTGGTACGACATCTGTGCAGTAACAGAAACCTGGTTTAAGGCTCCTGAGAGCTCTCCAGCACTACTAGGCTATAACTCATACCATACCTTTCAGCCACAGAACCAGGACCGAAACACAAAAGGCGGGGGTATATCCATATTCAAGGATACCCACACCTCCAGGTTAGTGGCGCAGCACAATGCATCAGAGATCATCCATGTGCAACTAGCAAAACTGCAATCCAAATTGTAGCTTGCTACAGATCACCCACCATGGCCCAGGACCCCCATTCCACATTTCTAGAGACACTGGGAAATATGAAGGTCCTACCAGACACCCTACTACTGGGTGATTTCAATTACCCAAACATAAACTGGTAGAACTACTCAAGTACTAACTCCCTTGCCCAATGCTTCCTAGAATTTATAACTCGAACACCCTGGATCAACTGGTCAACACCCCCACCCATCTCGTGACGTATGGGTTTATGTTCAAGCTGGTGAGCTTGTCTATAATACTAGAATGAGGAATGGTGTCAAAAGCCTTTGCGAGGTCTAGGTAGGCCGTGTGGACCTCCTTTCCCTCGTCTCTTGCCTTGGTAATGTCTCAAAGAAGTCCACCAGGTTTAGGAGGATTGATCTGCCACTTAACAAAGCCAAACTGGGTAGGGTCCAAGGTTTGGAGGTTCCCAATGCCTCTGTTAATGAGGTCTATGATGATGCATTCCATAGCCTTCCAGACCAGGCTGGTCAGGTTTATAGGGCGATAGTTCCCAGTGTCCATTGTGGCTCCACCTTTGTGGAGCGGGATAACTGTTGCTGTGTGCCACTCTGTGGGTATGTAGCCTGTAGAGAGGCTGAGTTTGAACAGTGTGTTTAGGTGAGGGGTTAGTTCATTTTGGAGCTCTTGTAAGACACAGCCTGGGACACCATCCGGTCCCATTGAAGCTGTGTTTTTGGCTTTGGATAGAGCTGTTTTAACCTATGTGTCAGTGATTGACGGGGCCGTATATTATTCTGGTATGGTTATGGGCCCTTTAGGGGGTGAGAGGGGGGTGAAGTTTGCACTAAACCTGTCTGCCAGAATGTTGGCAATATCAGTTGGTTCAGTGTATTTTGTGCCATTCTGCACTAACTCAGAGCAGATCTGAGAGTTTCCACTTAGGTTCTTGACATAGCTAAAGAACGCTTTGTGGTCATCTTTGGAGTCATTGGCAGTTTTTCTTTCGAAACTAGTCTGATTTAATGAGGGATCGTAGTTTCTTGCTGATACTAATCAGGGATGTCTTTCCTTCTTGGGATTTTACTCTTTTCTGTACTAGTTTCCTCCTCCTGTTGTATAGCTTGTTTATGGCAGGGGTCCACCAGACTGGTTTCCTTTTCTTGGAGGAGTGAATCTTGGTTTTACTTGGGATAGCATGATCCATGCATTCCTGCAGATGATCATAGAGTGCTTTTGTAAAAGTTTCAGCAGCTTGGACAGCATTGTCCTTTAGCATGGGGGCTGTGAACCTTTCCACCTCAGTCTTAAGTAACGTGAAGTTTGCTTTTGAAAAGTTTTTCATGGTGGTTTCCTTGACTGGGGGTGTGGGCGGAATGTGGATATCCGGAGTGATTAGTCTATGGTCTGATCTAACCAGAGAGGGGTTGACCTCCAGTGTGGAACACCAGTTACCCATGTTGGTGATGACCAGGTCCAATATGTTCCTTGCACACTGGGGAAAATACTATTTTATTTGATAGAGAGGAATACAGAGCGCATGTTCTATTCTATCAACATTTTGTCGATTTATTTCTGTTGTGAAAAGGTAGTCTGGAAGATCTAAAGGGGTTTCACTGGATGATTAACGGTTTGACCAGTTGTTTGAAGTTTGCCTTCAACTGGTCATACACACGCATTGAATTCTTAGATCTTTTTGTAGAGAAATTACACACTTGTGCCATTAATACTGGTATTCATCGAAAAACATGTCATAGGAATGCTTTTCTGTTCAGGTCCAGTATGCACCCAGGATTCATATTTTGGAATTTAATTAAGGGACAAGGGATGAGGGCCTCCGTATTGAATCCTACTTTGGAGGGCTTCTTGGAAGAGATGAATAATCTAGAAGAGAGGTTACTGGCAAGGGGATATGGACATGATGAGATTAATCAACAGTGGAATGATCTAGACAGGTTAAGAACAACTAAAGCAAGCCCTTATTTTGGACCACCAGTTGAGACTAGTGTGCACGATGGTAGTACACCTAATTTTAATAAAGGTGGTGTCAGAATTCCCCTTTTTTATACTAGTGACCATAGAGAGGTCACTAATTTGTTTGCACAGCATTGGTCCATTTTACAGGTTGATGAGGGCATTGGTGAGATTGTTGGTGACAAACCCAGGTTCTTATTTAAGAATAGAAAGAACCTGAAGAGGCTACTCTGTTATGATAGAGGGTCTAGTATGATGGACACTTCTCCTGGCATTACCCTACCATGTGGCAATTGTAATTTTTGCTCTTTTATCAACACCTCTAGCAATTTTATCACCCTAATTTACATAGAGAGTTTAATTTTTATGCTCATGCGAATTGTATGACATCTAAGGTAGTTTACTTAGCAGTGTGTGTTGTCTAACTCATTCTATGTAGGCAAGACCAACAGGGTTTTGCGTGATAGGATGAGAGAACATATTTATCATATCAAGAAGAGATCAGAACACAATGCACTCTCCAAACATGTTATAGATGTTGGGGGAACACATACGTTTAACTTCAGGGTAATAGAGATTATTTCCCCCAGTGTTAAGGAGGGTGATATTATTAGCCACACAGAATTATCATGCTTCGAACAGATAGGGGGAGAGGCTTAAATGAAAGGGCCTCTATTAAGCCCTTACTGAAGAAAAGAAGACTTCAGAAATGACTTTTTAGTGAACATTTTTTTTATGATTGTATAATCTTTTTATGATTGTATAACCTTGCTGTCCATATATATATATATATATATATATATATATATATATATATTTTTTTTTTTTTATTGAGGCATTTATATATTTATTTTTGTTTTGGTGTTCTCATTTTTATTACATTATGCTTTTTTATGTAGAATGTAAGGATGCATTATCACGGATTATTATTAACGCTCGTGGTTGTGATGTGTTATGACTTGTTTCCTTTTAACACTGATTAATTTTTAATTGATGCTTTTCTTCTATTGGATGTTGGTCTCTCATGTGTTTAAATAGAGTGTCTTTTCAGTACTTGTATAGGTCTGATGAAGCTTGATTGCGAAAGAGCTTACCTTTTGTTTGCTGCAATAAATACTACGTTCCATTATTTTTTACTGAAGGATTCAGAGACTGTGTTTTTCCTGCCTGGTCTTTCCTTTGTGATATTACTATTCGTTATATATTTCTGTAAATATGTAGAACTGGAAAAACATGGTGGAGAAATTGGATGCCAACAACCCCCCCCGGGTTGAATGATATTATTTTCCTCTCTAGTTATTTAAAAACAAAAGCTGAATTTTATCTTTGATAGTTTTGTAATGTTTTAACTTGCACAGCAAATAAGGAAAGTAGGATAAAATGTGACCAATGTATGTTTATAATACATCTTTTTATACTGCCTTAGTGTATCAAATACATATGGGTTACTGTGAAGAACAAACACTATAGTAGTTTTTGTCTTGCAATTTTTTTATCATTTCTTAATCAAGTTTCACATTTATTTCAATGTTTAGTTTTAAAACATAGTGTTGCAATACAACCTGAATCCTGTAGAGGCAATACAGCTTGAGAAACAGTGCTGCAATACAATTTGAATCCTGTAGAGGAAATTAATTGTGGTCATGTGGTGGTGCCTGGCTTTTAAAAGGAAGTGATGTCAATGTTTTATGTAATCCGATGAAGTCAAGTGTATCGACTGATGAAAGCGCTCATTAAAAGAGTATTTTTCTTCATATTTGTGAAGTTTTTTCTTATTTTCATTCACGTTTAGTCCGTTTCTTGATTATTGGTTTGTCCTGCCATGGAAAACAGTTTGCAAAGTGAAGGAGGTACAACTGGTTCTGTAAATTATTTGGTTCATGCCATTGGGAACCTTTCAGCCTTAATAACAGGGCTGACACAACAGCTTATTAGGTTTGGAGCCAAACTCAGCCCTGTACTGCTTTCAAGCAGTAACAGTGGTGATTCTGGTGGTTCAGGTATTGGAGGGTCTCAGATTTCACCCTCCTTAACACCCCTGCACAACGTAGCCCAGTTTGGAACACCCAGACACAAAACAACGCAAATTCAACGTTGAGTAGTACAAGAAGCATCAAAAAGACTGGTTCAGTCAATCGGGTGAGTGATTTTCATGCGCCAAACCTTATGTATTGGGTGAACAAAGGAAATTAACTATCTTTTAGCAATAGGTTCATAGGTAAGTACTAGGCTATCTGCCCAAGGGCATTTATAAGCCTAGCCAGAATGTGTTGGCTTTTGCCACCCCCTTAGATTAGTTCCCTGTGCCTCTGTCCAACAGAGCCACTGCAGTGATCCCCAGGGTAAATTTTCTGTTTCCCGTCCACCCGTCAAGGTTTCTCTTGAAGAGTGTTAGTGAGGGGCTCTGCCTGATGTATATTGGAATCCTGTTCCAAAGCATGGGGAGTTTCTGGGATAGGAATCTATCCCTCCAGCATGCCCTATTTATCGTTGTGGTGAGGTTTATATCTCTAGAGCATGTGGCTCTCCGGGATTTGTTTTTTTTTTTTTTTTTTTAGGTGGAGCATGTCCATCAATTCTGGGTTGGACATGGCCTTGTATGTCAGGCAGAGATCACCTCTGAGTAAGCGGTATGCAACCGAGTACAGCTGGAGTTTCTTGAGTCGGGCTGCATAGGACATCTGTTTGAGGCCAGTAATCCTCTTGGTGAGGTATTTTTGTGGGCTTTCCAGCTGTTGCAGGTGTCTTGTAAGGTACATCCCAAATGGGGCATTATATTCTATGATGGGTCTAATGAGTGATGAAGAGAGGCACAATAACCTCTTTTGTTCTAGATGCGAACCCTTTTGTGATTAGGTGGGCCACAAAGAAGGATTTTCTAACCACCTTGGCAATATGATTATCAAAGGAGAGATTACTATATACTTGGGTCCCCAGATCCCTTATTACATTTTCTGTATTTAGGGGACTACCACCTATGTGGTACTTTGTGGGTACTTAGTTTTTTCCAAAGGGGATGACTATCACTTTTTGGCATTTAGCTTGAGGTCATGATTTTGACACCAGGTATCCGTCTCAGTGAAACCCATCTGGAGGGTGTCTGTATCAGCTGGAGAATCAATTATGGCCCCTAGTTTGCAGTCATCTGTGAACTTTGTCAGCCATAGTCCTCCTATGCTTGCCTGTACCTCTGAGAAGTATATACTGAACAGGAGGGGGTCCTAGGACTGAGCCCTGGGGGACGCCACTTGTAACCGGTTTAGAGTCGGACAAAGAGCCTGCAACTCTTACCATGTGGGTTCTATCCATGAGCCAGTTGACAACCCATCTCGTGACGTAGGGGTTTATGTTCAAGCTGGTGAGCTTGTCTATAATACTAGAATGGGGAATGGTGTTGAAAGCCTTTGCGAGGTCTAGGTAGGCTGTGTGGACCTCCTTTCCCTCATCTGTTGCCTTGGTAATCATCTCAAATAAGTCCACCAGGTTTAGGAGGCATGATTTGCCCTTAATAAAGCCAAACTGGGTAGGGTCCAAGGTTTGGAGGTTCCAAATGTCTCTGTTAATGAGTTCCATGATGATGCATTCCATAGCCTTGCAGACCAGGATAGTCAGGCTTATAGGGCGATAGTTCCCAGGGTCCACTGCGGCTCCACCTTTGTGGAGTGGGATAACTGTTGCTAGAGAGTTTAATTTTTATGCTCATGCGAATTGTATGACATCTAACGTAGTTTACTTAGCAGAGTGTGTTGTCTGTAACTCATTCTATGTAGGCAAGACATGTTGGGGGAACACATGCGTTTAACTTCAGGGTAATAGAGACTATTTCCCCCAGTGTTAGGGAGGGTGATATTATTAGCCACACAGAATACAGGGAAACACACTGGATTATCATGCTTCGAGCAGATAGGGGGAGAGGCTTAAGTGAAAGGGCCTCTATTAAGCTCTTACTGAAGAAAAGAAGACTTCAGAAATGACTGTTTTTTAGTAAACATGTTTTTTATGATTGTATAACCTTTTTATGATTGTATAACCTTGCTGTCCATATATATATATATATATATATATATATCTCTCTTTTATTGAGATATTTATACATTATTTATTTTTGTTTTGGTGTTCTCATTTTTATTACATTATGCTTTTTTATTTAGAATGTAAGGATGCATTGTCATGGATTATTATTAATGCTCATGGTTGTGAAGTGTTATGACTTGCTTCTTTTTAACACTGATTAATTCTTAATTGATGCTTTTCTTCTATTGGATGTTGGTCTCTCATGTGTTTAGAGTGTTTTTCAGTACTTGTATAGGTCTGATGAAGCTTGATTGCAAAAGCGCTTACCTTTTGTTTGCTGCAATAAATACTACGTTCCATTATTTTTTACTGAAGGATTCAGAGACTGTGTTTTTCCTGCCTGGTCTTTCCGTTGTGATATTACTATTCTTTATACATTCATTTTCATTATTTTCAGAACGGAGTGTTTATCCCTTGGTCCGTACGTTATTTTCATTATTCTCATTATATTTACAGAAATGCTTTGTCCTTGCTTAAACAAAACTCAGCCTGTTAACCTGTTGTCAGCTATTCAAACAAATCAAGCTACAGCAGAACTGTATCTAAATTTTCAGAATGAGCATAACAACATAAAACTTTCTTTTTCTCATTTATTTTGCCCAAATTTTGAGACAGCTCCAATTTACTCAACAATCACTAACATCTTACATTCTTACAAGAGGGCAATAAGAATCTTGTGTATATTTGAAACTAAAAAGACCAGTATGTCTCACACTTCATATCACTTACTAATGGCTTTCTAATCTCTTAAGTATCTTTTTCTCTGACCCATATATCCATGTTTAATTGCATCACCCCTCTCATAAATGCAAGGGTAGCTAGTTATTTTGAAAACTTCAATCTGTTTCTTTCTGTTGCTGTAACTTATTCCATATAACAACTGTCAGTAAACAGTATACTTCTTGCATTGTCGTACAGGCTGTTGCTTTCAACTCTTGCCAAGAGTCTCTTATGCTAACATCATTATTAACCCCAGTGTTGCCTCGCTTGTGCCAAGTACCATAATCTGGGTGGGATTGCTAATTGTTGTTGTGTCTATCAGCTTTTCCCGGTTAGGGGTCGCCACAGTGGAACTCCGGTCTGCTAATGATTGGTAGTTGATTTTTACGTGCTGAGTTGCCGGCCCTAATGCACAACCTTCAACGAAGGTACGCCCATTCACGCATGTCTCCACAGTAGACGCTCTAGCTGAGAATCGAACGGGACAAAATCTAGCTGTGAGGCGACAACGCTACCGCAGCACCACCACCGCGGATTGCTAATAAAAACAAATATTGAATAAGCTGTACCTTATTAGGCCAAAATCCTTCCAAAACCATCTGAACCTGCAGTTTATATAATGCCAAGTTTGTCCCAGTTCCAGAAAATATACTCCCATGTCCCTCTTACCTCAAAATCACATCTCCAACATTTACCTCAAAATATTGCATGGCTCTATGGTTCAGAAAGATGGATCCCTGATTGCTACTCAGGTGACTGGGGTTTGATTATCAACCACAGCATTAGGGGAGCCAGGTGGAGAGGGGGGTGGAGTGAAATATTGTACCCCACTCACCTCTCCTAGGGGGATGGGGATTTGCAAACACTTAGGAAGCACAGAGGGTGGTGAGATCTGCCTGGTGGTTACAGGAGAGACAGTTGCATGTACAGTAGGCAGCACAGCAGTGCTGGTCAAAGGTAATATGGTTTGCCCTTCCTGGTGCTTTGCCTGGTGCATGGAAGGATAGAGATGGGGAGAAAATGCAAAAATGCTCAAACCACTCCTGATGGTGGCCTGGATGATGCCTTTTCGTAGGTGTTTCTTGCATGCTAATTGGAACAGATCAGCTGATGGACTGAAAGAGTATATGATGGACAGTAGGCAGTGGATGCAAAGTGTCTCCCCAAAAGAAAAAACAAATACAATACAATACAATACATTCATTTTCACGTGTTGCAGTTTACAGGGCATGAAAGTACTTGTGTAGACACTTTTGTGTGAAAATGCAAAAAATAATGTGAAGTCATCACTTCTGAGAATCAGTTATATATCTTTACACTGCATTTAAATAAAGCTCACATATTGTAACTTATGTCGACTCTCCAAAAACAGGTATTTAACTCCATTTTTAACTTATCTTACTGGCTTACAAAGTCTACCAAACAGCCTTTACATTAATCAACTTTCCTCCCTAGCAACAATTAAGAAATCTAGTCAAGGAGGAATGCCATTATTAACTTAAAACAGCATTTCAAATTAACTAAAAAGTCCATTCATGGTTTCACAATAAAAGTTTTTTTGAAATTGTTGCCATGTCAGAAGCCCCTCAGAACAGAGATGATGCCAGTATATATGTCTAACTAACCAACTTTGCAAATGCTCAACATCAGGTCTATTTCTAACCTTGTATAAAATCATGGTAGCCACTTTCTTCAAGTCACTCAACTGCTACACATGAAATGACTAGTGGAGTGTATCTGAGACTGTTCCAAATGAAAACCCAGCAGGAACCCATCTAACCCAAAACATTCAACGAGGTGTATTTTGTTTGGATGACTTGTAGCAAACTTAGACTATTTTCTTACAGCTGGGCTGTAGTCTGTGGTGCCGAATTTTGTAAGATGGTTCGAAAGTACAGTTATGTAAGTAAACTTACCATAACAGCAGATGTTCAAATGATCACTGCTGCAGTAGTCACAGCTATATGGGTTGTATCCTGCTAAGGATATAACAGCCAGGCAGCTTCCAAAGATTTGTTTCCTTGGACAGGAATGTTCATGTATGCTTTTCCACCCACCAAAGGCCCAAAGAGAATTCAGACAGTACTGTACCTTCCACATGCTCAAACAGGTTTGAGCGCTAAGCCTTTCATGCCAACAGAGACAGAGAGGCCAGAGCCGTGAAAACGTCAGTGGTAGGAAAATAAACACAAAGCTCCTCTTTGTGGCAATAAAAAAGTATGCAAAAATAAGGGGGGTTACAGGGAGGGAAAGACTGCTTCAGTAGTGATCATTTAACATCTACAGTGATTGTAAGCTTACTTACACAACTGTACTATGTTCATCATTTGATCACTGCTGCAGTCGTCTTATCTATAGACCCTTAGAGAATGTTCTAGTGGAGCCTACCCTAGACTTGGGGAATGAGTCTAGTTTGAAATGCTTTGTAAAGTTATGTACAGATGACCAAGTTGCTGCTTCTAGAATACTTCTCGAATCCAACTCTTCAAAAAAACACAGATGAAGCCAAAGTCTTGTTAGTGAGTTTTGACCCTGCCTGAACTTGCCTTATTGTGGTGGGTATAACAAAGGTAATAGCATGAGACAACCATTTGGATACACTCAGCTTTGACACCGATTGTTCTTTCATCTTACTTTCATAGGAAATTAACAACTGATCAGAGTTTCTGAAAGTTTTAGTATAAAATTTGAATAGTCTGTGGGCATGAATATTATGGAGGATCTTTTCACCTTTGTTTTTATGTTCTGGAAAGAAGACAGTGAGATGGATAGTTTGGTTCAAATTAAACTTGGATATCACTTTAGGTATAAAGGAAATATTACTTTTCAAAGAAATCCTGTCCCTGTGGAAGATGAGCTAGGACTGACTCACTGTATAAGCTTGCAATTCAGACACTCTCCTTGCAGTGGTCAGAGCAATAAGTAAAACAGTTTTCCGAGTTAAGAACCTCATGTCAACTAGATGAGCTGGTTCAAATGGAGCAATGTTAGCTTCTCTGACACAAAATTTAGATCTCAGGGAGGAGCTACTGGTTTTCTTTGAGGTCTCCCATGCAAAACCCATTTCAAAAATATTTTGACATAAGAATGCTTTGAAAGAGCTGAATCCATGGGCAGACATGCTGAAATAGCTGACAAATGGACACTGATGGAGGAGTAAGTAAGGCCATAGAACAGTAACGCACAAAAATATTGTAAAACCAGATAAATACTACTGTTGGTTGAGTGCTGGTTATAGTGTTACAACCAACCAGAAAACCTTCTCCATTTGCTAAGATATCATTTTATAGTAGCAGGCTTTCTTGCTTCCATTAGTATCTGTTACATGTCCTAAGTAAACAGGTGCCTAAAGGGAATTAAGACCCTATCGTCGAGGCAGTCAGCTGAAACTGATTGAGGTCAGACTGTATCAAACACTGCTGTTCTTCTGTGAGTAAATCCCTTCTATAAGGACGCTTGTGGTAATTGCCCTTGGCCATTTCCAAAGGAAGGGACAACCATGGTTACTTGGTTCAGAAAGGATTCACCACAATGATCTTGAGGGATTCCTTCTGAATCTTCAGATATACCCCGGATATCAGTAAGGGTGGAAAAGCATACATGAACATTCCTGTCCAAGGAAAGGAAAATGCATGTGTCTTCTAGATCTTCTTGTGTGGAGTCCTGGAGCAGAATTTTGTCAACTGATTATTCAGAAAGGAGGCAAATAGGTCTACTTGAGAAACTCCCCCAAAGATGGATCAAATCTTGGAAAGACCCCTGATTTAGTTTCCATTTGTGATGGTCTGCCTTTGTCCTGCTCAGCTTGGCTACCACACAGTTTTTGCTTTGAAAGGATGTAGGATACCTAAGGAGTGAGAATGTGCTGTAAAGCTATATCCCTAGCTAACACGGCTAGTCTCCAAAGGGGATAAGACTTGGTTCCCTGTAGATTGTTGATGTACCACAACTGTGGCATTACCTGTAACAACTTGAAGAGGTTGAGGGGACCAAAGATGAATCAGACAGTTGAATGCCTTGATTACAGCAATTATTTTTTTTTTTTTTTACATTTATGTGCTCATATCGGTCCTAGGTGTCCCAAACATCTTGCAATTTTATCCTTCATGAAACTGCTCCTGAAACAAAATCTGAAGTGTCTGTGGTGAATGACTTCTTTGGAGCAGTGGGGGAGGGGAGACCTGGATTTACTGATATTTGCTGTCTCCACCAGGAGATTTCCCTTCTAACAAATCCCAGAAGTGGGACCAAAGAGAATTCAGACAGTACTGTATCTTTCTTTTCTTTTAAACAACATTTAATTAATTTTAAAACAAAAAATGTACACAATTATTTAAAGATAAATAGAACAAAAACATAACTATTTACAGATGTCCACAACAAAATCAAACATAGAAAACCAACTCATTAACATTTATCAATTAAATCATTTGATTTTGACTAAAATCTAAACTGGTGAGTAATATTCGAAGTTCTCATTTTGGCAGTTGACACTTCTTTTTTTACAAACATTGTTTACTAAATTAATGAATTCTATCTCGTGTGGAATCTTGCCAGGGTGTCATGAGAATCACAGATACTATGAGTCTCAACATTCTCAGGTATTCCCTCAGTGACCAAAGTCTAAGTGGAAAATCATGGAAATAGATCTAGATGAAGAAGTTTCCTGTGGAAGAGAAGCTCTTTGAACTGAGGTGTCTAGCAAACACCCCAGGAAGACAATCCTGTGTGATGGAGTCAAAAAGACACTTTTGAATGTTCTCTTGAAGTCCAAGCTTGTGTAAGAGATCACTCACCCAAGTGATAGATTCCTGACACTTTGAAAAAGACTGAAAGGATAAGCAAGTCTAAATATGGAAAAATGTGAATACCCTACAGCTTGAAATAAGCTATAACTGGATCTAAACACTTTGTGAACACTCTTGGTACAAAGAATAGTCCAAAGGGTAAGGCAGAAAACTGATAATGTGATGCAGATACACAAAACTTTAAGAAAATTCTGAACTCTGGATGAATAGGGATGTGATGATATGCATCTTTCAAATCTAGTATTACCATAAAACTTAAATGAGGAAGATAAGGTAACACGTTGTGAACTGACAGCATTTTGAACTTGGGCACTATAACAAATTGGTTTAGGAAAGGAAGATCCAGAACTGGTCACCAAGCATTTTCTTTCTTTGGCAACAAGTACTTGAATAAAACCTTTCTCAAAATGGGAAGGAAGAACTGGCTCCATTACTCCCGGAGACAAAGTGTGATGAAGAACAAGGGGAAATGGAGGAGCCAAGCCTGGCCTGGTCTGGTGGATGAAGAAGTACCCCGTGAAAAGGAGGAATTTCCTCCCACTGTCATCTGTAACCTTGATGAAAGATCTTCAGGACCCATTAGTCTAAAACTATCTGTTGCCAAAGAAAGAAGTGGAGAATCTGACTTTACGAAAGGGAAAATAGACTGCCAGGGCAGGAGAGGGGAACATGGACCCTTAAACAGTCATTCTGACTGTTTAAGGGAGAGGGGAACATGGTCCCTTAAACAGTCATTCTGACTGTTTAAGGGAGAGGGGAACATGGTCCCTTAAACAGTCATTCTGACTTGTTGGACTGTCCTTTATTTTAGGGAGTTCCTGTATACGTTTTGGAAACCCTTTCCCATTGCTTCTTAAATGTCTGTTCATCAGCAGTTTGCTGAGACTGTTTATTTTGTTATTAGTCAAAATTGGATGAAGGGTTAGAGAATCCCATGAAAAATTCAAACTTCAAAAGCATTTGTCTCATGGCCCTTTACATCCCCCCTGGTAACAACACTACCACCCTAGAAGACATTCTTCTATGGGCTTCAACTAATATTAAGCTCGAGACTTGCATATTAGGCAATGTGAACATCGACTGGAACAAAATCAGTGGCACTAATCCATCTATATCTATTAATCTTTTTAATTTCACTCAACTAACTAATAGCATCACCAGACCCAACAAAAACAAACCCCCAGGTTCCACTCTGGACTGGATCCTAACCACTCACCCAAATAAGATCTTACACTCGGGTACCTTACCAGACACCATTAATGACCACTACCCCACCTTTATCCATGAGCAACCCACTTGAAACCTCACCCTCACCAATATATCTATACTTGCATCCTCACTAACTTTAATCCTTCAAGTTTCTCTAACACCCTCAAACTAACTAACTGGGATAATCTAAAAACCCTTTTCCTAGTTAACGCTGTAGATTTTTTCAATACAACCTTCTTAGATATCCTAAATTCCCATGCCCCACCTAGAACTAAACGAATAAAATCCAACCCTGCTCCCTGGTTATCTAAGGATACTAAAAATCTTATGCAACAAAGAGACAAGACCTGGAAACTTTATCACCAACACAAACTCCCTGAAATGCTTCTTAAATATAAACAACTCCATAACCTAACCAAAAAACATATAAGAGATAAAAAGTCTTACTACACTAAACTCCAGACCAATCACTCCAAAAACCTTAAACAGTTCTGGACCTCCATCAACTCTCTACTAAATCCCGGTACAAAAAACAACCCTTGTCCTGACACCAGTAAAACTGACACTGAATTGGCCACCCCATGCAACTCCTTCTTTACCAACTCCATAGCTGAACTCACCAAGACCTTCCCCAATCACAACTCCTCCTTTCTCCTCAAACCCACATCTTCCCAACCACCCAATCCTAACTGCCCCCCCCACATTTCATCTAAAGCCCATCTCCACATCCTACATAAAAATATTCTCGCTCCCCAGCCCCAGACAATATCCCCTCTCTCTATCTAAAGTTTGCCGCTGATGGCATTGCCATCCCCATCAGCATTCTCATCAACAGATCCATACAGGAGTCTTATGTCCCCAAACTGTGGTGTGCAGCGTTTATCCTTCCCCCTCCATAAAGGAGGTAAAAATAATACTTTCTCTAACTTCCGTCCAATAGCCATTCTCTCCCCAATCTCAAAAATACTTGAGAAATGCATCCACCTCCAGCTCATGCCTTACCTTACTGATAATCGCCTCCTCAATCCTACACAACATGGTTTTCATCCTGGACATAGTACAATAACTGCTCTTCTCTCTTTCTTAGACTTGGTAAATCATGCCCTTGATTCTGGAGAAATTGTATCCACTATCCTTCTAGATCTTTCCAAAGCTTTCAACACCGTTTCCCATACCCACCTTCTAAATCATCTTTCTAATCTTAATCTCTCATAGAACACCCTATTATGGTTCATCAGCTACCTTTCTAATAGATCTCAAGCAGTGAAATGGAAAACTGGCACCTTATCTTTCCTACCCACCCCTACTGGAGTTCCCCAGGGGTCTATACTTGGCCCAATGCTCTTCAATGTATTTATTAATGATTCTCATGCTGCCATTCCTACTACTAAAATAGTGCGATATGCAGATGACTCGACGTTAGTTTGCTCTGCTCCTAATCTCCCTGACCTCCTAGCAAAAACGCAATTAGCCCTTTCAACTACTGAAAACTGGATGCTTCAAAATCATCTCTCCCTAAATGCTAATAAATCCAAAATTCTTCTTTTCTCCCCCTCAAAAATTCTCCACCTTGACAAACAATCTTTCAATATCTTTAGCCATACTAACTCCACAATAGAAATTGTCCCTTCTGCTAAACTACTTGGAGTAACCATAGATGAACACCTAAAATTTGACACACATGTTCAGCTAAACATTAAAAAAACTCACCAGAAACTTGGCATGCTATAAAGACACTCCCAATTCCTCTCTTCATCTTCCAGACAAACTCTTGCCACCACCTACTTACTACCTTCTCTTCTATATGGTGCTCCCCTACTTACCAACTTATCCTCTTCCATCTCCTCAAAACTAGAAACATGTTACAACAAAACTGCTAAATTCACAACTAAAGCTAATTATTCCTCTCACCACTGCACATCTCTCCACATGCTAAACTGGCTAGAACTTCCCAATCAACTCAACTTCTTTCAACTCACTACTGCCCACAGACTAATTTTCAAACCAACTTAATGCCCTGCTTTAGCAAATATCTTACCCTTTTACACCCCCCACAGAGTCCTGAGATCTGTACACCAGAATCTCCTCTCTATATATAAACCTAAACGTCCTGCTGGTCCACCTTCTCCTATCTTCTTCCCTAGCCAAAAGATGGAACTCCCTTCTCTTAGACTCTTTGAAACCTACGAATACTTTAAAACTCAGCTTCATTCTTACCTTGCCCAGCATTGGAAATGTAACTGTATTCTCTCTACTTAACCTACAAACACTCTTATATGTATGCTTCCTCGTACATCTCTACTTATTCCTCCACCCCAGGCTGTTCTCCTAAACAGCTACCTCATTCTAAATCTAAAGACCTTCTAAACATCTGCCTCCCTCTAAGTCAAATGTAATACTAAACTAGTAATATTGCTTTTCTACCTTAAATGTACACAATGTAAATACTGTTTATAGTCCTTGATCTCATCCCCTCTTACTGAGAACAATTAATCTTTACTAACTACCTACATTAAGCTGATGCTGTTTAACTATGGCAATCACACCTTCCATGTGTGAACTCCACTTTTACTAAATTTCAACCACCTCTCTAAGAATACTCCAGAAACTATAATCTATGCTCTACTAACAGTGTACTTCCCACATATACATCCTCCATTTCTGTTAAACTTCAACATACTACAACATTCAAATTTTTAACCTTCAACTAATAACTGTTTTCCCTATAATTGTGAACTCTTATTAACTAAGTAAACAATATTCTCTTGCCTCTATCAACTTAATTATTGTACAAATAGTTCTCTAAACAACTTTGTAAATATGTTTAAGAATTGTCTTGCCATTATGCATTTGTACTTTTTCACTTTACTTTGTATAATTTCATTTTTGTTTACTTGTATGTAATATGGAGCATTTCATACCGGGCCTCCACTGAAAACGGGCTCTTTGAGCCCAGTGGACCTCCCCGGTAATCAAACTGGAAATAAAATAAAATAAATAAATAAATTTGGAAAAGGAGGGCTGAAAAATCTTAGAGATTTCCTTGTATTTGTTTACCCCTCTCATCACACTTTTTGAAAAGCTCTACAGCAAAGGCACCAAAAACTAAATCTCTGTCTAAAGGAGAATTTAAAATCTCATTTTCACATACTCTGGGAAGTTCTGAGAATGTAGCCAGGCAAATTTCCTCCAAACAGTACCAGTGGCCATAGCCCTGGAAAAAGTATGAACAGAGAATGTTTAAATATTTCTTAATATTTTCCCTCAGCTGTAAACGGTTTGCAGGTCACCTCCTATCCTTGCCCTCCCTTCATGCCTTTAGTACAAGTAAGGTTGCATTCACTTATAACTGTTGAATGAAGGGCTAGTGCTGCATTATTATACGGTATTACCATGGCCAATGATTTGCTGGCCACGGTAATACCTTAAAATAAAGAAGGTAAGGATAGGCATTGAATCACAAATTACTTACAGCAGGGGATAACTATTAAGAGTTATTTAGAAAATTACACGTAGAGCAAGTTAATAACAGATACGTGTCTAAATGTGGGAAACGTAAGTATTGTATGACTATCTTAATGTTACTACTGAAAGTTATAAGAGTATATAATTATGACAGCACAGGGGTAGACTATTTAGATACAGGTGTTTCAGGCCCAATATATTATATTGGTAAAACAGACAGAAAGCTCCATGATATAATGTAGAAGTATAACTATTACATCAGGTATGGCAATTGAATAATGTTTTATATAAACACTCCCTTGACTGTAGTGAATTCATAAAGTTTATTTTCTTTATTATTGGTTAAGTCAATGTAATGCAAAAAGGAGGCAATAATAAAAATGTACTAGAATATAAGGAATTAACATGGCATATAAAGCTTAATGCCACCACAGAATTGGGTTTAATATATTTCTATTTGTAGTGTACTTAGGAGAAAGAATAGTTGTGTAAAATCTTACCATAACCATTTATGTCCTTCCCTTCCATGTTGCAGTATTCATAACTCGGGGATTCCCCACCTAGGTGACCCAAACGTCCAGCCAGTATACAAAGACTTTTGCTATTGCATTGTATGTGCGATGATGCATATAGCAAGGCAGCCAACATAGTCCATAAAGGTGATGTCGGCACGTACCATTCCTCAGAACTGAATGCCCCAGCCAGAACACCAGCCCAAGGATATGAGGTATACAACATCATCCAAGCAACAGCAAGTACCAAGGTGGTAGGAGGGTGGGATAGAATACTGCAACATGGAAGAAAATGACTTCTATGGTTATGGTAAGATTTTACACAACTATTCTGTGTCCTTCTATTCCTATGTTGCAGTATTCATAACATGAGGGACAGTATAAACAAATGTAAAATAATATGTACCAAAGCTCATGGAAGTGAAAGGCAGGATGGAGCAGAGGAGTTTTCTAAGAATCCATGCAGGATTGCTCTAGAAAATCCTGCTCTGTGCCTGAAAATTGTGTCCAGTTTGTAATGTTTGATGAAGGTATGGACAGTGGACGATGTAGTCGCTTCCAGAATAGATGCAGTGTCCAGACCTTTGAAGTAAGCCCCTGAAGAGGCTACTGTTCTAGTGGAGTGAGCCTTTACAGAGGGCGTGAGTGTCTTCCCTTGGGAGACATAAATGAATGAGACTGTCTTAGAAATCCAAGCAGAAATAGTTTGTTTGGAGACAGGTTTTCCCAGTGCCCTGGATGGAAGGAAACAAACAATTGCTCTGATTACCCAATAGGTTTGGTTTTGTCAAGATAAAATCTGAGTTGTCTGTGCACATCCAAGTAATGAAGAACCCTTTCACTAGGATTTTTAGGATTAGGAGAAAAAGGTAGACAGATGAAGGGATTGGTTAAGGGACAAGTCATTAAGCATCTTAGGCATGAAGGAAGGGTTAGTACAAAGAGATACCCTGTTCTTGTGGAAAATGAGCAAAAGGTTGGCAAGCCAAGTTCAGAAACTCTTCTTGCAGAATTGATGGTTACTAACAGGATTGTTTCCTATGTGCAAAATTTTAAAGAAGTTGACACTGCAGGCTCAAATGGAGCCTGAGTAAGCTTTTCCAGGACAAATATAGATCCCAGGGAGGAGGGACAGGTTTCCTGGGAGGTTTAATGAAGGATGCCTTTTAGACAGAGCTTAACTTTTAACCTAGAAGCTGGAGGAGGAGATAAAGGCAGAAATGCTGAAATGGCTGATAGATGGGCTTTAACAGAAGAGTAGGCCAACCCAGCCTTAAGTAGCTCACACAAATAGGAAAGAACCAATGGAATGTCCACTGAAAATGGTTCTAGGCCTTTCTTTAGACACCAAATGGAGAACCTCTTCTATATGGATAAATAGGATCTCCTAGTGCTGGCTTTCCTGGCCTCCTGCAGGACTAGAAGCACATCCTCAAAAAAAAAAAAAAAAAAAAAGGTAGTGGAAAGGGATCAAATGCCTATCATCCACAGAGTTAGAGTCAGGGAGGTGAGATGTGATGGATAAATGATCCCTTGTCTTGTGTGAGAAGATCCACCCTGTGAGGTAAATTGTGATAATTGGCCTTTGCTAAATGCAGAAGAAGAGGGAACCAGTGTTGTCTTGGCCAAAAGGCAGTCACCAGCAAGATTTTTGGTTTGTCCTACTGTATTGTCAGTAGGACCTTCTGAATGAGTGGGAAGGGGGGGTTGCATAAAGAAACATCTCCTTCCATGAGAAGGATAGGGTGTCCACCTTCCATACCAAAGGGTTTGGGACTCTGGCACAAAACTTTAGAAGTTGTCTGTTCATAGGGGAGGCAAATAGGTCCATTTGAGGAGTACCCCACCAGTCGAGAATGTCCAGAAACACATCCTTGTTAAGCATCCATTCATGGGCTTGTGTCATGGACCTGCTGAGAGTGTCTGCCAGCACATTTTGAGCTGAAGGAATATAAACTGCTTGCAAAGAAATCTTTGCTTGAGAGGCAATCTCTCATGCTTGAAGGGCCAACTTGCAAAGCATGTATGAGTTGGTGCCCCCCAGTTTGTTCACATACCATAGAACTATTGTGTTGTCTGTGAATAACTCAGGGGTCCTAGGAGTAGGGAGGAATGAAAGGCTTGAAGTGCCAGGATCAAAGCCCTCATTTCCTTTACATTGATATGTTGCTTCTTGATTGAGGGAGACCAAAAGCCCTGGACTTTTAAGCAACCTAGAGTAGCTCCCCACCCCAAGTCTTGGGCATCTGTGTAGAGTTCCTGAACTGGAGTTGGCTGTTGAAAGAGAAGGCCTGGGTTCAGCTGAATATGTTGAACCACCACTGTATTTCTCTCTCTCTTCATGGGAGAAGAGGGAGTACTAATTCCAGAGGATGGGCATTCTGGCTCCAAAGAGTTTTTAGAAACTACTGGATTTTTTGCATGTGAAGTCTGGCTAGGGATAGCATGGGAATAAGTGATGCCATCAACCCTAGCATATGCAAGTACTCTCTGGCAGAGATGGAGGTTGTCACTTGTTCATCTCTAACATAATATGACAAGTAGGCTGTAGTTTTTGTTTAGATGCTTTAATACATAGAAACACATCAGATGGATAGCAGCATCATTAAATACAAACAAACTAGTTAACAAACAAACCTTATATACATACATGCATACATCTTGATGGCTTACTACAAAATGGCAGTCTAGTTTGCACATGCTCAGTATTTATACACTTGTGCAAGCCCTTGGATAGCTTCTTAATGGTACATACACACATATTGATCTACATCCTTCCCCATAAAAAAAGATTGCCCTTTGAAAAAACAATATCAGAGTTAAACATGCATTACTATATACATCAGAAACAAAACACAATGTTCATGTCCAAGTTGCTTCATATCTGCTACAGGGTTTAGAGATGCGACCATATCTCGTAATATAACACTGTGGACCAAATTTAGCAACAGGAACAGTCTGCAGTGCACAACTCCTATCAGGAACTTCTGGATTCATCATAGGCATGGGAATGTCCTCTGGAATTGGAACACCGGACAATTCAGTTTGAGATAGTCGTTCTCACAGGCTATGTGCTGTCGTATAGGCTCAGACAGCAGTCTCAAATGCTTCTGATTCTGCCTACAGACTGCTTCTTGTGATTCCGCAATGTATGATCTCAGCTCTTGACCAATATTCTTCACAGCACCAATCTGATCATAACTTTTGGATGTTTGCATCTTTACCACTTCTCCTTCTTGTAATGGATTGAGTGGTTGCTGGTTTTATCACATTAGAACTTCTGGGTTAAATGCTTATTCAACAGATTGGCTTTCACTAACCTGTTGTTCTTGACACACACATTTCATAGATTAGTACTGGGCTAATTGCCCTCGTGGGTAATTTAAGCCTAGCCAATTACCCCATGCAAGACTCAAACCCTGCACCTTGTGTATGTATGGTAAACACCTTAACCATTATGCATGGAACCAACAGTTGACTACTGATTGGTAATGTGGTTCTGGTTTGTCTTGACAGAAGTCTCTGAGCAGGTGAACCAAGATGTTTATCACAAGGAATATATCAGATTCAAGAGATTCAGGAAAACATCACTATTATCTTGTTCTGACTTCTTTTTTTAAGTATTTACAAGGGTGTCTATTGTTGACATATAATCAACTTTCTATAAAATTGTTTCCTGTTTTTAATTTCCTACAGTCATTACTCTCCAATATTTCAGTCACTTTTTGCCATGCTATCTACAATGATGTAGTTCTTTCAGTTCTTCATTTAATAGTGTTCATTTCCAATTGCGATACGGCTGACACCATACTCCTATATTGCTAAAAAGTTGGAGAAGCTTTGGATTTCCAGTTCAATGTAATGTTCTTCCTTGCAATGGCTAGGAGAGTCCACAAGATTACATATTTTGTTCTTGGTACACCGTCAAGTACAGGTACATTACACAAAGTAAGTGATTGAGAAATCTGGAATTTGTCATTGAATACCATTTACAGAAAATGTATTTTATCCCTGTATGGTTTAATCAAATGGTATTCATAGAACACATGTTGCCAGTCTGCTTTTATTGTTAAATCACTTCTCCAACAGCCAATATTTTTCTTAAACATAAGTTCCATTTTATGAGGGGTTATATAAGATCTGTGTATAAATTGTCAGGCAAAGAGTTTCCAATGTAATGAAAGTGATGTCTGCTTTGGAGAGGGAAAAATTAGAAGTTATGTACCTACCATAACGTTCCATGTTAGTTGTCTTCTTCTCGCCTTCTTTCTTGCTGGATGGGTTCGGAGCCGATCCTCGGCTCCGACTCGGCCACTCTAAAAGCTCGAGAGCTAATTCCACCGGCTCGAGGCTCCCCTATATCCCACAATGCTAGGCGGTAACTCCTCAGATCTCGTTTGAAAGCTAAGGCCAGCAATAAAAATTCCATAAGGAACAAAGAAGAAAACTCTTCTAGGTCTGTCCTGGCTAGGGGGAAGGAGGGTGGGGCTTAAGAAAGAAGCGAGAAGAAGACAACTAACATGGAACGTTATGGTAGGTACATAACTTCTAAATGTTAAGTTGTCAATCTCGCCTTCATTCTTGCTGGATGGGACCACGTCCCTAGCACCTTGTCCCGGGTGGCCTATCGGAACAGACTCTTGAGTACAGTGGAACCAAAGTTGGCTCGGTCTCTAGAGGCCAAGTCCAACTTATAATGAGAAATGAAGGTATGGGGAGAAGCCCAAGTAGCTGCCGAACAAATCGAATCAATAGGCAGCCTGTCTTGGAAAGCTACAGAAGTGGCTAAAGCTCTAGTTGAATGAGCCCTGGGTTTGGATGGCAATCGCTGATGTCTTGTCTCATACACTAGGGTAATCAATGAAGTAAGCCATCTAGAGAGAGAGACTTTAGAGACTGGAAGGCCCATTCTACCTTCTGCATAAGAAACAAACAGTTGGTCAGATTTCCTGAATTGTTTGGTCCTGTCTAAATAGTACCTAAGTTGGCGATGAATATCTAAACAGTGTAACTTTTGTTCTGACCTATTAGAATAATTTGGGTAGAAAACAGGGAGCTCAATGGTTTGATTCAAATTTGCCACTGAAGCTACTTTGGGCAAAAAGGACGGTTGGTACGCAAGGACACCCTGTCTTTATGAAATACCAGATAAGGGGGTTGACTACACAGAGCATGAAGTTCAGAGACTCTTCTAGCTGAGGTGATAGCTACTAAAAAGAGTGTCTTCCACGAAAGTAATTTTATAGAACATGAAGCCGCAGGTTCAAAGGGGGAAAGAATTAAGGATGCCAGAACCAAGTTGAGATCCCATTGAGGAGGAGGATCTCTGATGGGTGGCTTGAGTAGAAAGACTCCCTTTAAAAAGGCCTTGCAGAGTTTGTGAGACATGACAGAGGACTCTGAGACTCCAACATGAAAGTTCGAAATTGCAGCCAATTGAACTCTAATGGTAGATGGGGACGAACCTGCATGGAAAAGTTCGGCTAAAAAGTCTAGAACTGTTTGAATAAAAGCAGTGAAAGGGTCTATGTTCTTTGACTGCGCCCAATAGGAAAAACGTTTCCACTTGCTATGATAAATCTTCCGAGTGGAAGATTTATGAGAGGCAATCAAGATATCTCTGAGTGAGATAGCAAAGGAAGCCTGGCTAAGGTTGGAATTGGAGGAACCAAGCTGTGAGGTTCAGAAATGGAGGGAGTGGTGCAACTGACCCGACTGATGGGTCAAGAGATCTGGAACTGGGTCCAGATGCCAAGGTTGTTCCAACAGATAACGGTGGAGAAAGGGGAACCAAATTTGTCGAGGCCAGTAAGGGGCAATGAGGATCATAGAAGCTTCCTGAGCGATGGCTTTCTGTATCAGCTGGGATATCAGTGGGAAGGGAAGAAAGGCATATAGAAGTCCCCGGGGCCAAACGTGGACTAGAGCGTCTCTGCTGGGATGGCCTGGTTGGGGAAAGAGGGTGAAAAAATCGTCGCACTTGCTGTTTTGGGGAGTAGCGAAAAGGTCGCAGCAAGGCCTGCCCCACTTTCGAAAAACTTTCTCCAACACTGAATTGTTCAGAGACCACTCGTGAGGCATGAGAATAGCTCTGCTCAATTTGTCCACAATCACATTGGACTTCCCGGAGATGTGCATTGCTAACAGAAATCGCTGAGAAGAAATCGCCCATTGCCATAGTCTGAGTGCCTCTCGACATAGGGGGTAAGACCTGGTTCCGCCTTGTTTGTTGATGTACCACACTACAGACATGTTGTCTGTTTGTATTGCTATAGTTCCCTTGGGAAGAGAGTCTTGTAGGGCTTGCAATGCTAGAAGCACTGCTCTCATCTCTAGGACGTTTATGTGCAAGTGGCACTCGAACGGTTGCCACATGCCCTGGACTGTCCTGCCCTGGAAGTGCCCCCCCCACCCGATCAGGGAGGCATCCGTTGTCACTGTAGCAACTGGAGGGGGAGGGACAAAAGGTCTCCCTAGGAGGAGCTGAGGAGATGTGATCCACCAAGAGAGATGACTCTTGCATGACTGAGTTATCCGAATAGGATGGGACATTGGAAGGCTTTGGTAAGACCATTGTGTGAAGAGCATCCATTGCAAAATCCTCATATGGAAGTGAGCTAATGGTAGGAGAGGGATGGCCGCCACCATAATTCCCAAGACTTTCAGGATCTGTCTGGCTTTGACTTTGTTGTTCTGCAAAAGAAGAAAGACCAGTTTGTGTATGTCTGCTATCCTCTGCTCTGTGAGTCTGGCTGACATCTTGACTGTGTCTAGATTTGCGCCTATGAAAGTAATAACACGACAAGGCGACAAGACAGACTTTTCGTGGTTTATTGAAATGCCTAATGCCTGACATGTGCAAAAGGTGTAGTCTCTGGCGAGGAGTAAAAGATGCTTGGTGGGGGCTGTAAGGAGCCAGTCGTCTAAATAAGGAAACACCTGGAATCCTTGACGTCTCAGATGAGAGGCTACCACTGCCATGCATTTGGTAAACACTCTGGGGGCTGTAGTGAGACCAAAGGGCAGGGCTCTGAATTGAAAATGACTGGTTCCCAGCCTGAAGCGGAGAAACCTCCTGGAGCATCGATTCATCTTGATGTGATTGTACGCGTCCTGGAGATCTATAGAGCACATCCAGCTGTCCCGTTCCAAAAGAGGAAGAATGGACTGCAGCGTGACCATCCGGAACTTTGTTTTCTTGATAAACTTGTTCAAGTTGCTGAAATCCAAAATGGGTCTCTAGTCCCCTGTTTTTTTTGGAACCAAAAAGAATTTGGAGTAGGTTCCGGATCCTACTTGGCCTGCTGGCACTGGTTGAATAGCTCTTTTTGCAAGCAGCTTTGAAATTTCTAATGCTGCTTGCTCCCTTTGACTGGGTGGAACGTCTGGAACGGATTTTTTGGACAGCTTTGGAATGAAAAGGAAAGGGATTCTGTAGCCTTCGGAAATGATAGACTGTACCCACTTGTCTTGAGTTAGGGATAGCCAGGCTTTTGGGTACAGTGACAACCTTCCCCCGACTGCCTCCGAAGGTGGACAGTCGGGCAACACCTCAGGGATGCTGAAAAGGCTTGTCGGAAAAGGATTCTCGACTGCCCTGATTCTGCGGGCCCCCTCTGCCTCTGGGACGGCGTCTACCATTGTTGTTCCCCCCTCTGCCTCTAGAGGGAAATCGACTCTGATCGTCAGGCAAGTCTCCTTGAGATTGTTTACGGAACCACATCTTTCCCCCCTTCTGACCTTTGGGGTAAGGTCTAGAAGGAGTAGAAAAACGGACTCTGATGGCAGAAAGAGTTTTGCCATCAGTCTCGCACCTAGTCAGGGTTTCCTTCACTTGAGGACCAAAGAGGGATGATCCATCAAAGGGGGAATTAGTGAAGGATGCCTTAAAGGGGTCCGCAAAATTACAAAGCCGCATCCAGGCGTGCCTACGCAAGGCTACACCTGTACCTGCCGCTCTACTTGCTCCATCAGCCGCATATGAAAGGAGGCGCATGGAGGAGTTGGTTACAGAATTAAGGGTAGCCAGTTGAGAGTTCATCCTGTCCTGAAAACCCGCAGCTGTTGGGTCCTTCAACATCTCACTCGCTTCCTTGAGTAAGTCCCTCTGAAGTCGAGTAAAATGACGCAGGTAATTCAGCGATCTCATAGTAAAGGTCGCTGACGAGAACATCCGCTTCCCGTACCTGTCCATCGACCTAGACTCCTTCTTAGGAGGATGAACAGGCACCGAAGGATCAGCTAACTCCTTCTTGGTAGCTGCAGCCACCACCATAGCATCAACAGAGATGCCTTTGGTCAGAAACTCTCTATCCTTGGGTGCCGTGATGAACTTAGATGGTCTCCTGGGGTGGGTTCCACTGAGTCAGGAGCCGCCCAAGCCTTCTTTGCCACCACTTGCATAAGGGGGTCAAAGGGAGGGGACACCCAGGAGGTGGAAGGGCGAGAACCAAACGCCTCAAGATACACTGATTCATCCTCTGAAGGGTTGAGGGCTGGCCAATTCCCCCTCTGTTTTAAGATTTCAAGGATGTCTGCAAAGGAGACATCTTCAGAGGGGGAACGAGGGGAACCTTCAGAATCCTCTAAATCAGTGTCAGAGGTGACAGACTTAGGGGAGTCAATGTGCTTCCTCTTACAGTGCCTCTTCCTAGGGGGCTGTCCTACAGGGTCAGGAGAGGCCTCGGAAGAGGAGGAGATCCCCACAGGGGAAACTTGAGGAGCTGGCTCTCTACGGTCGGGGGCAAGAGAGTGAGTAGAAATCACCGGAGGCACCATGGAGGGAAGGGCAGAAGGAGCCGACTGTGGATTAGAACCTGGTTCTAATACGCTTCTCATGACCTCAAAGGCACCCCTGTCAGGCAGAGCCGGAGGTCTCCGTTCCGAAAAACTGAAAACCTCCCCCGGCACCGACAGTGATGGCTCCGAGGCCGATGTCGGAGCCGAACTCACCAGCTCCGAAGCACCGAGAGGGAGAGCGGGGTCGGACAAGGGTCCGATGCCACTCGCCCGCTCGGAGCCGACGAGGGAAGTCCAGCGCCGAGATTCTTCCAAGGAAGACATCGGAGCCGACGACGGAACCGAAGACAAAGGTATCGGTTCCGATGCCACCACAGTCTCGGGTCCGAACCGCCTCGGCTCCGAACTCAAGAGAGTCAGAGGAGGAATATTTTGAGTGGTGGGGATAGTCTTCGACTGTTGAGTCGGACTTTGAAGCATCTGGGCTAGTGCCTCGGACTTAAGAAGTCGACTCACTACTCTCTGAAGGTCATGGTCCGATAACCTGGAAGACCTAGAAGGGTGGGATCTATGGCTCCGTTCAGACAGCAAAAGTGATGCTGGAGCCGAATGAACAGAGCCGATAGATGAAGAACGGGACCTCCTCTTAGTTGTCGGCTCCGACAACTTGATCGGAGCCGACTCAGTTATGTCTTCCTCGGCTCTGGCCGGAGCCGAGGACACCGTAGGTACATGAATTCGAGATTCATCGGCTCCGGCCGGAGCCGATGTTCGAATGGACTTAGGGCCCCCAGAAGTCGGCTCAGAGGCTGGAGCCGAAGGTCTGGAGGACTTGGAGGGTTTCCCCGATGACTGAGTCGAGGGACCCTCAGGCTTTAATAAGCCTCTTAGAATTCATTTATTTTTTCGCTCCTGCAGGACTCTAGGGCTGAAGCCACGGCAAACAGCACATGAGTCCTGCAGGTGCAAAGGTCCCAGGCAGTAAACACAAGAAGTGTGACCGTCTGTCAGAGACATCTTCTGACAGCACGAGTCACACTTCTTGAAGCCTGAGACCTTTGATTCTTTGGACATGTCCAAAGAGAAGAAAAAGTGTAATCCCAAACACACACACCGATTACACTTCCAAATATAAAACTTTAAAATTTAACTTATAATTAAGTTTTAACCAAAAATTTCCCTACAAAAACACAAACACTCAAACTACCAAGGGAGGGATGGGAATGGGCCTAAAGCCCGAGGGAAAGGTTTGATAATTTGGGATAGGAAACTGGTGAAAAATTGACTAAAAAGGGGATTAAAACTATTTAACTTAAAAAGTTATAAAAAGAGCTAACTTAAAGGGGGGTCTGACTGACTAAAACTGTCAAAAGATTCAACTAACCTGAGCCGGTTGAAAAAAGCACCTCGATCGCGTAGCGGCAAACGAGATCTGAGGACGTACCGCCTAGCATTGTGGGATATAGGGGAGCCTCGAGCCGGTGGAATTAGCTCTCGAGCTTTTAGAGTGGCCGAGTCGGAGCCGAGGATTGGCTCCGAACCCATCCAGCAAGAATGAAGGCGAGATTGACAACTTAACATTTAATTTTTTATCTCTATCATTTGGTACTTGCCCATTATAGTCCCATATTTTGTCATTATTATAGTTTTTTATTGTTTTACTTGTTTCATAAATAGATAAGTATCCCTTTCCATTAATGGGTTGATTCATTAGTAATATTATATGTTGTATGAAATTAGGAACATTCTGTCTTATTGATGGTTGCATTGTTTCTTGTTTGCTTAATATATATTGTCTTAATTCTTGTATATGTAGCCATGAACTATTTTCTATATTTAATTTCCTTTTAATTTGGTCTGTTGTCAGAAGTTTTCCAGAGTCTACCAACTGATGCCAGTATATTAAACCCTTTTCTTTAAGCATTTTGACTACTACTATATCAAATGCTATTATATTGCCTTGTGTGTACGCTACTGGATATAGTAGAAATGACCATGCTTTAATATCAGGATTGCTATTAATAAGATTTTTGAAAATGTTTAATGTATAAGTAATGTATTTGGAACTTATATTTTTAAATTTATGTATCATCATATATTCCTTCGTCAGCCATAGAAAATTGTTGTGATATGAAATCAGTATGTTTATTTAATACAAATCCTGATTTTAGCCAAATTTTCTCATGAACTAGCTTACATTTTGATGTATATTTTGTACAACAGATGAATGTAACTATACTTCTATGTCTGGTAAACCTATGCCACCCATATCCCATTCATCTAGATGGTATTTCATAGCTTTCCTTGGCTTTTTTGGATACCAGAGGGATCTTATTAAATCATTTAGCTGTTTTAGGTACAATTTTGCTTGTGGCAAAGAACAAGCTTGTATGCCAAAGAAGTTTTGGAAATATGATCTTTTTAATTATATAGAGCCTTTCTTCCATTGAAAAGAAGAATTATTATTTAAGATCTCTTTATAATTTGATTTGATTGTAGTATCTAGATTGCTAGTTATTTAAATTCCCAAGTATTTGATTGTATTATTGATGGGGATATATTTGGTATTTTTCATTTAGATCTTTTTTATTAGTATTTATAAGCAATACAGTTGTTTTGTTCTCATTAAATTTAAGACCTGAACATTTTTGAAAGTTTTGAATTGAGTCCCCTAATGTTTTTAAAGAGCTATTATTATTATTTAAAGTAATTAATATATCATCAGCAAAAAGTTGAGTTTTCAGATTTAGGCTGTTGTCTAATTGTATTACTTCAGTATTTTATTCATACGTATATTATTTGCTAAGGGTTTAATAACTAGTGCAAATAATAATAGGGAAAGAGGACAGCCTTGCTTTGTGCCCTTTGTTATTTTAATAGATTTAAATCCCAGTTTTATATAAGCCAATGATTTTTCATATGATTTTATTAACAAGGTAAAGTTGTTTGAGAACCCATATTTTTCTAAAACTAGCCATATATAATCCCAGTTCACTGAATCAAACGCGCTATTTATGTCTAAACTAATAACATTCATTTTGTTTTTTGTAACATTTATATAATCAATTAAGAAAATAATTCTTTTGACATTGTCATAAGTGTTCCTATCTTTTATAAAACCTGTTTGGTCCTCCTCTATCAGAAATGGTAGTAATTGTTTTATTCAAGCAGCATATATTGCTATAATTTATTTATTTATTTTTTTATTTAACATTTGTTAACCGGGCTAGTCCAGCTGGATATATTTCCATTTTCAGCAGAGGCCAGAGGAGAAAAGCTCCAATTGTAAAACATACCACCACCACACCAAAAGGTTTAAAATAGACAAAAAGGAATTAGCTGTAAATTCTAGGAAGACAAAAAGACATACTATACTAGATACATCATACATTTACAGAACATTTTACAGCATGTAAGTCTAGGGCAATCTCAAGACACTATTAGAAAAATACCTTTAAAACTTTGGTAAATCTAGTTTATGCAGACAGTTACTTTTCCTTAGGATTATATGCTAGACATATTATTAGAAAAAAAGGAAGGGAGAGAAAAAAAAAGGAGGGTATATTAATTACGAGGCAGGGAATACTACCAACAGGGTACATTGATATCTCAGCAGATAAGAATCTAATTGTTGTCAAGTAGTAGAGGTTACTTAAGTACCTTCTAATTTAGGGGAGAATATAGGAAAGAGAAAAGGAGAGTGGGAGGCCAAGAGATGACAATGAGAAGTCCAGAGGATCAGTCTGGGTAACAGCAAGGGCATAGCCAGTGATTTTTAAGGTATGCCTTAAGACTTTGCTTGAAGAGAGAGAAGGATGGAAGTGTGGTAAGGTCAGAGGGCAAGAGGTTCCATTGTTTTCCCATGGTATTTGAGAATAGTGAGTCACCAGCTAAGTTGTTTGACTTGGTGGTCCTAGTAAGTAGTTTATTGGGGGAGCGTAAGGACTCAAGATTCCTATAGGGTGATATAAGGTTGTTTAATACTGGTGTATTATTAGGTTGATAAAAAATTTTATGAGTGATGGTAAGCTGGGAAAGTATCAGAAGTTTTTTTAGTTCCAGCCAGTCTAGTTGATGAAGGCTATGACAATGGTGAGTTCTATATGGGTTTCCAGTGGCAAATCTAGCAATACTATTATAGGAGTTGGATAGTTTGGTAAGATTACTTTTTTTTAGATTAGTATATATGGGAGCTGCATACAGTAGTGTTGAAATTAGGTGGGAGTGGGCAATAGTCTTTTTGGCAGTTGGAGTCAAGAAAGGTTTTATCCTGTATAGGGAGCCCAGTTTTTTATTAACAGATTTAATAGTGTTATTAATGTGAATGTCAAAGGTGAGATTATTATCAATTGTAATTCCTAAAGTTTGGTGGAAGAGTCTGGGGATATAAGGGTACCATTGCTAGATTGAATGGAGAAATCTATGAGGGGTGACTTACTGTTTGGCGTAAACAATAGTAGCTTGGTCTTTTTCTGTTCAAAAGAAGGCATCGTCTAGAGAACCATGACTCTACAGTGTTGAAAGCTGTTTGGGTTAAAGACTGAAGTTCAGATATAGAGCTGGCAGAGCATATGATTGTAGAATCATCAGCATATTGTATGCAGGTGATTAGAGGAATGGCTATTTGAAGGTCATTGATGAATAATGAGAATAGGAGTGGACCAAGAATGGATCCTTGAGGGACTCCTAGGGAAATGGGAAGGTGAGAAGATAGTTGATTGTCCCAAAGGACTGCTTGCTATCTATTACTAAGGTAGGACTTAAACCAGAGAATTGCTTTGGTGTCAAGAGAGAAGGATGACAGAGTATTCAAGAGTAGGCGATGGTTAACCATATCAAAGGCTTTAGACAGGGCGAGAAAGAGTGCTGATGAGAGACTGTTATTATTGCGGTTATTATTAATGGTGTTGGTGAAGGATAGGAGAGCTGAGGTGGTATTATGATAAGGCCTGAAACCATGCTGACAGTTAGCTAGAATGTTATGTATAAAATTATATAATCTATATTAAGAAGTGACATGAATCTGTATGATGAACATTCACTGGGATCTTTACTTTGTTTCAGAAATGGTGATATTAGTGTGTACTTCCAAGAAGCATGGCTGTCTTTACCATTTTCAGCTGATGTAAAGGCATTCAATAACAGATAGATAGTAGGTTAAACATCTCTGGGGTGATATTATCTATACCTGGAGCTTTGTTTAATTTTAGCTTATTTACTTGAGCTTTAAGTTCTGTCATTGTTATCTGCTTATCTATTAGTTGTACCTGCTCCTCTAATAACCTAACTTTAACACTGTTTTTAAGAAAAGCTTTCAATACTGAATATGTTTCTATTTTCTTATTTTGATTATTAAGTTTATGAAAGAATACCATAAATGCTTCTAGTATGCCTTCTAAATCATACACTTTCTTTTTGGTTTCTATATTATGTATTTCCTTGATTTGATTTGTTTTAATCATTTTTTAGTTCTAGTTGCTATTCTTCATTGTTAGAGTTCATTGAATAGGAACATAGTTTATTTTTTTCTAAGTTAATCACTGTTTTGTGGTGTACTGTCTCTGCATATTTTTATTAGTATCTTCCAGTTCTTTTATTAAGTTGGCATTTCTATTTTGAATATCAAGCTTTAAATTATCCACTTTTGACTATAATTCCATTAATTCCTTATTCCACTGCTTTTGTTTATTATTATATCATCCCACCACTCTTCCATATAGATATGCCTTCAATGCATCGCATATATATGTATATATATATATATATATATATATATGTTTCAGATACGTCTTTAGTAAGATTCATATCTAAGAATGCTTCTGTCTCTTTAATATAAAATTCCTTAAAATCTTTGAGATTTGTTATGTAGGATGGTATTCTTGTTACTGATATCCTTCTCTTGAAACATAAGTAGGATGGTATTCTTGTTACTGATATCCTTCTCTTGAAACATAAGTCTATCTCAAACATTATGGTCTGAAAATGGATATGAAATTGACTTTATTTAATTTAGTGGTTAAATGTTTTGTTACATACACTCTATCTATTCTAGAGTATGTATTATGTCTATGAGAAAAATGTGTAAAGAACAGTGTACCTGGGACAGCATACTCATTTATGTCAACTATATTAAAAGATTCAACAAAATCAGATAACTTTGTTAAAGGTGATCTCTTACTTTTGTTTTAGTATTTGTGTCAGTTTCTTTTATAATACAATTGAAATCTCCAACTATGATTAAATTTCCCTTGGCATATTGAGTGTCAGCTAAAAGTTGTTTGGCCACTCTAACTCCTAGTCCTAGTAGCCAGTAAATATTTACTAATGTATATACCATTTCATTGATAGATATTGTCACTAGACAATACATTCCTAAGTTGTCATGAAATGTGTTTAGGATTTTAGGCATTAAAGTAGTGTTTTTCACAAAATTGCTACTCCCCTTTGTTTTTGTCTATAGGTAAAGCTTACTAGTACTCTATAATTTTTATTATTTATTTTATTTATGCCTTCCTGTGAAGGTGTACTTCCTGTAAAAGTACTAGTTGTGCTTCACATAGCTTTAAATATCTGTAATGACTTCCCCTTTTGCAACTATTATTTAAGCCATTTGCATTAATAAATATACATTTTGCAATTGGATTGTTTTGACTTCTGAAGTAAGTGTTTTGCACTTTGAACTGCACATTCTGCCAAACCATTTTACTGCAGGTACTCTGGACTACTTGTGACATGAGTAAACTCCCATTAGTCAGCAAATCTTTTGAACTTCTGGCTTGTAAACTGCGTGCCATTGTCAGAAATAACTTTGTGTGGACTCTTACATGGTAGTCCGGGAATCTGGTTAAGTTGAAGTGTCTCCTCCTGTTGATGTGGTTTTGTACTATTACACACTGAACAAGATTAAAGTGCTCTCTTATGTCTTGTGACATAGAAGGCCAAAATACTAGCCCTCTTGCCATTCTTTTGGTAGAATCAACTTCTGGGTGACCACGATGCAAGACAGTAATGTACTCTTGTTGCAAGGACTTTGGAACAATTACTTTTGGACCTTTCATAATGATACCTTTGTCAGACAAAATCTCACCTCTATATGGAAAATAAGGTTGCACTTCTTGAGGTAAACTAGATTGCTTTGACAGCCATCCTTGATTGATGAAGTGGTTAAGCCTTTGTAAAACTGGATCTGTGGCTGTGTGATCTCTCAGCTCATCAAGATGTGTGGAAGAAAAATTTCTCACTTTCATGACTTCAAAATCAAGGTTCTCATTGTCATGCTGTTCTGTGGTGTTTCTGGGCGATCTGGATAATATAACAGCAACGTAAAAAAGTTTGCCTTTCATGTAGATAAGATTGAAATTGTACATTTGCAATCTCAGCATCATACGTTGCAGTCTGTCTGAAGCTGAATGCATAGGCTTTCTCAAGGTAGTGACTACAGGTTGGTGGTCTGTTTCGATCTGGATAAGTGTACCATAAACATAATCATGGAACTTTAAACATGCAAACACAATTGCCAAAAGCTCATTCTCGATCTGGGCATACTGCATTTCGGTTTGGGTAAGACTTCTTGATGCATAGACAACAGGCTGATCCTGTTGTAGAATGACTGCAAGAAGCCCAAATTTAAAGATCACTGGAAACTGTAACTGGTTTGTGAACATCATAGTATCTGAAAGTTGGTGTATTAGCAATCCTCTGTTTCAGGACATCAAATGCTCTTTGGTGTTGCTCTGACCAAGACCAGGATACATCTTTACGTGCCAGCTCTCTAAGCGGTGCTGATAGTTGGCTCAAGTTTGATATGAACTTGCCTAGATATTTCACTATGCCAAGAAAGCGCTGCAGGCCTTGAACATTGTCTGGTGCTGGCATCTCAAGAATGGCTGTTTGTTTTGAAGGGTCTGGTCGTAAGCCTGTAGTACTAAATAAATGAACAACATAAGTAACTTCTTGTAGCCTGAATTTGCATTTGTGTGGATTGAGCTTAAGATTCACTTGATGTGCCCTTTCCAGAACTTTTCTGAGGTTTCTGCCATGCTCTGCTTCATCATGACCTCCTACTAGTATGTCATCTACTATAAGAGCACAAGGATACCTAAAACAAATTTGCTCCACTGCTCGTTGAAAGACTTCACTTGCAGAATTTATCTCAAATGGTATTCTCAAAAATCTGTACCTGCCAAATGGAGTGCTGAAAGTAGTGAGCAATGAGCATTTTTTGTCAAACTAAATTTGTCAAAATTAAGTCTTTGCATCTAAGACAGAAAAAATAGTGGCATTTGGCCTCAAGGCTGCGACTTCTACTGTGGCACATTGGATGATGGGATCTTTTTAATGCTTTGTTCAAATCTCATGGATCAATACATATTCTGATGTCATCTGAGCTTTTCTTATGAGCTACCACCATGGAAGATACCCATTCAGTTGGAGTTTCAACTAGACAAATCACACCTTGTCATACCATTTTATCTAAATCGGTGTTGACTCTGTCCTACATGGCTACTGGAACGTTTTGTGCTGGCATGATAACTGGACTGACCTCTGGGTGTAACTTTGTGAAGTATACAGCTGGAAGCTTGCCTAGTTTGTCATCGAAAAGTTCGGCATAGGTAAAAAAAAACACACTGGGCAAAATTAGTGTAGTGGTCTTTCAAGCTAACTTGATGGACTTTCTTATTAAATGAAAGCAGTCCCATTTTCAAACGGTCTCTGAGCCCTAATAATGACTGGATGTGCCTCTTGACCACATAAAATAACAAGTCGTAGCTTTTTCCAGCAGAGTAACATGAAAGCACTACTGAGCCTTCGGTCTGAATTTTTTCACCTCCATAAGCAACAAGCTTCACACACCTTGCCAAATCAAGCCTTTCGCCTTTACACACTCTAGCAAATACTTCTGCTGACATAACATTGCACATGGAACCTGTGTCAACTTATGGGTTTGCTATTTATCCAGACAGTACAAAAAACTTCATTCTTTGCCCTTAAATCTACTGCATTGACTGTTTCATGAAGCACAGACACACCATCAACATAAAGAATAGCCTGCAACCCTATGTCATGGTTTTCTAATTGATCAACTTGGTTCTTAAAATGTTCCCTTTTAATGAAAGAATGTGGGCATTTTGATTTACAAAACCTTTTGAAATTATTCCACTTACTGCATATGTAAACATTTCTCATACTATAAACTATACTATATAAACTTTTATACTATAAACATACTATAAAAGTTCATACTATAAACATTTCTCCTTTTTGGATTCATGACTTCTACCACACATATGACAGTTGGCAATGAAATTAGGTTGGGGCCCATGCTTTGTGTTTGCCGACTCACTCATGCTTCACTGAGACTGTGCAAACTCTGGAATTTGCTAGAAAGTTCTGGGGTTTACCAGTGAGTACTGCAGGGGTTACAGTTGTTTCTTTTACCTACGTGCTGCATACTATAAACATGAGCTCTGTCACTGTGCCTTCTAGAGCTGTTCTCATTTGTAAGCAATCTGTGAGCTTATATATCTGACAAATCTCAATGTCCTTATTCAAAGTTAAACCGCTGTCAGGAAGCAAAATCTTTCTCACAGCTTCATCTTTAATACCACACACAAGTTTATCCTCTATCAACTCATCCCTTAAATCACCAAATCTGCATGTTCTAGCGTAATTTCTCAGGTCAGTTATACACGCTGCAAAAGTTTCACCAGGCTTTTGATCCCTTGTGTAAAATAAGTGCCTTTCCATTGTGACATTTGTCTGGGGAATTACACATTTCTCTAAATTTACTTTTTAAGCACTCATGGTCCTCCCTTGGCTCAGCCGGTGCAACAGTATGACAGTTTGGGTCTATATTAGAACATCAAAGTTTCAAAACTTCGAATGTTCTAATATCGAACCCTATTCAGCGAAAGCTGAAAACATCGAACATACAGAACAGCAAATTTTTTCCAAGGGAAAAAAATTTGCTGTCCCAAAACACATACACACAACACAAGCACACTAAACAAACAGCAATCCACACACACCTAAAATCTTACACCTAACCCTACACTAAACTATACACACACCACTAACTATCCACTTACCTTAACCCAAACCCTAACCCTAAGGTCCGTCCCTATCGCACACTCATCTCACCCACACCCTAACCCTAACTCACCTACCCCGCCCTAACCCTCACATCCACACAATCGCACACTTACCTGACCCGTGCCCTAACCCGCCCTAACCCTCACGTCCACACAATCGCACACATACCTAACCCGCACCCTAACCCTAAATGACCTAACCCTCATTCAATCGCACACTTACCTAAACTCGACCTGTAACTTTCCACCACAGCGCTGAAAATACCGAAGCAATGGAAAAGGGCAACCGAATTCTTTCCCTAGGAAAAAATTTGGGTTTCTGTTGCTTCGCTGAATAGGGTTCGATATTAGAATATTCGAAGTTTTGAAACTTTGATGTTCTAATATAGACCTGACAGTTTTCCCCCTCTCCAGCATAGATAGCAGGTGCATACATAAATGAATGCTCCCTTTCTATGGCTTCTGACCCAGCTAAATTAAATAGAATAAATACCTTTGTACGGTCATCTTTATCAGAAAATGCTGCCTGTATGAAAATGTCATACTCTTGGTCAAACACTCTCCAGTTCTCAGCAATATTACTGTCAAATGTAAGTGCACTGGGTTTTCGAAATCTGTCTGCCATGCTCACAAAGCATACACAAGCACACTGAAAATATGGCCTCTGTAATTATGTAAGAACAAACTCTTCTGTCAGCTTGTAATAACATTGAAATGCACAATAAACTCTTTGAAATACTGTACTTGCGAAATATGCTCTATAATGACTGTAGTCTATGAAATATGCCCTATAATGGCTGTACTTTTGCGAAATAGCTTTACTGTAACTGCACAAACATGCAGACACTTTTATACACTTCTGATAACTTAGACGTCTTTGCTTAATATGAAAAATACATGCTTTGCGAAAATGTCGTTATTTCCCTTTATTTTATTCATTTTATGCAATTCAGACTCTATTTCAAACAGTTTCTGTAGTAATTCAAATATTTTTATCAATAAGGTACATATCGGTTTATGCAAAAATCATTTAGAACATTCTGTATGCTCCATTTCATATTATGTGAAAAGGAATAGTGCTGAGCATGTTTTAATATCTGAAATTCATTTTAGACCAGTTTTGCGAAGTTTGCACATTTTAGGGATGACTCACTCCTGTACAATCCACCAGTCCCAAACAAGTGTTGTTTTAGCCAAGCCGTCTTTAACTTCATGTCCCTTGGATATGCCGTTTCTTATTCCATGTCCTTTAGACATGTCACTCGTTTGTCTCAAACACATATGAAAAGAAGGCTGGGTTTTTTGTTTAGATGCTTTAACACATAGAAACACATCAGAATGGATAGCAGCATCATTAAATACGAATGAACTAGTTAACAAATAGACCTTACAAACATGCATGCTTACATCTCAACGGTTTACTACAAAATGGCAGTCTAGCTTGCATGTGCTCAGTATTTATGCAGTTGTGCAAGCCTTTGGATAGCTTCTTAAAGGAACATACACACATACTGATTTACAGAGGTTAAAGGGAGTAGTTGGAGGAAGCAGATGAGCAGAGTTTGCACTTTTTGAGGATGGATGAAAACCATCATCAGATCTGTCCTTAGTCTGCATCCTAGGAAAATCTGATCCTGGGAAAGATTGATAGAAGACTTTCTGGAGTTTATGGTGAACCCCAGGCCTTGGAGGAGAGAGGCAGTGAAGACTAGGTTTTCCTTTAGGTTGTCTAGGTGGACTACTTGAATTAGCAGGTTGTCCAGATAAGGACAGATCAGTACTCCTTGGAGCCCGCATAAGGCAATGACAGGAGCTAATCATTTTGTGAATACCCTTGGTGCCATAGAGAGTCCAATGGGCAAAGCACAGAGCTGAAAATGCAAGGAAGCAACAGAAAAGCATAAACTGTTTCTGTATTAAGGATGAATGGTGATATGCAGGTATGCATCCTCTATGTCCAGAGTGACTAGAAAGACCTGCGGTAGCAGAAGAGGGAAACGAATTTGCAGAGTGAGCATACAAAAAGTTGGCACTTTGCAGGAAAAGGTTGAGATGTGAGAGGTCTAAGATTGATCTCCATGGGCCATCTCTTCTGGGAACTAGGAACATCCTTGAGTAAAACCTTCTTCATTTTTTTAGTGGTGGGATTTCTTGAATGGTTCCTTGATTTAGCAAGTCCTCCAGGATTTGAGAGAACAGATGAACCTGTTCCCAAGGTGGCTGTGGAATAACCGTGAAGGAAGGAACAGATTTCCATACCATGTAGTAGCTGTTTTGGATAATGGAACAGACTCACTTGCCATTGGATATACTTGTCCAAGAGGAAAGAGAAGAAGATAGGCACTGGGAAAGGGGGATGTTTGAGAGATTTGCCTGTCTAGAAAGGTGGTCTTTTGAGCAAGAGTTTGCATAGGTCTAGAAGATCCCCGTCTATGAGCCCCTTTTTTATGGGAAGGAGGGGAACTATGTTTTTTCCTTCTGACAAATTGTGTCTTGGAAGGATAATTTCTGTGGTATTTAGGAAATGGAGATACAAAGATGTGTTTCAGTTGCTTAAGCTCTTTCCCTTAATCATGTATAGACTTGAAAAGGGCTGCAGCATCAGCACCAAAGAAGGCAACATTGTCCAGAGGTGCATCCATAATTTTAGCCTTGATATCGTCAGGCAAAGATTGGAGTCTTAATCATGAGTACCTCCTAAGGACAGAACCCAAAGCTGCTGATCTAACAGAAACCTCAGCTGCGTCATAAGTGCATTCAATTGAATGTCTAAGCACCTGGCCTGAGGCAGACAGTAAAGAGGCAAGCTGAGCCTTGGCTGGAGAATCAGGAGTGTCTGATACCAGCTGAGAAGCTTGGATAAACAAGGCCAGAACACATTTTGACATGTGGGTCTGGTAGCTGGCTCTGAAAGCCAGGGTAGAGGATGTATGCACTTCTTTACTTATCCTGTCCATCATTTTTCTATCCTTGTCAAAAGGGAGCAGATTAGTAAAGGGAAGAAGTCTAGAAGGTTTGTCTGCAGAAAGGGAAATACCTGCGGGATCTGCTGGAGGACATTTAAATAAAAACTTGCTGTCCTCAGGGACTTTATAGAATCTGTACAGCCTTTTAGGGGGCAGAGGATGAGAAACTGGTTTCTTTGACAGTGAAAGAAAGACATCTAGAAAATCAGGGAGAACAGGAGGGATGGCTGAGGGAAATGGAGAGTCCATCTGCAACAGATCATAATGTCTCTTTTTAACTTCTGATAATTGACTATTCTCCCATTTGAAGAAATTTCTCATTCTATAAATAGTTTCTCCAAAGGGCAAATCCTGCTCTGGAGAATCCCCACTGTAGGTGACTCTATTTGAGATGTGTAAATTAATGAGTCATCTGATGAAGTTTCTTCTTCTCCAGGAGCCTCCTGTTCCTGTACTGATATCCTAGAAGTGGTGTAAGGAACAGTAATGGAAGGCTGAACAGTGGATAGATTTAAAGCAAGGAAGGCATTAAGGTTTTCCTATGAGAAGCCCTGCCAATCTGAAGAATCCTGGGAAGAGAAAACATGTTTTTGTTTTAATTTCTTCTTACAAGGAAGACCACCCCCCAGGTTGTAAGCAAGTAGTCAACATAGGTCTAGGTTCTTGGGCGGGCGTTGGGAAAACTTGAGACAGAGGGGCACTGCAAGAGACATACAAAGTAATGGACTGCGGTTCCCCTTGCCATCCTCAATGGATGTCTGTGATGCATCTGCAGACATGCTAGTGGCACCTTCCCTAATGACTTCCAAAAAGGTACCCACTACAGGTTGGGAACCACAGATCAAATGGGCCTCTGGGTCTACACTGGCCTTGAGAGGAACGTCCTGATCCAGAGGCACAATTGAAGATTTGGGCTCGATCTTTTTGGCCTTCTTCTTTCGTGCCTCATCAGATGGACCTGTGATGCCCAGCATACCAAAAGCTTGCCTTTTAAGCCATTGATTCTCAATGTAAATATTAAGAGCCGACAAATAACTATGAAGTGTTTTGGGGATAAGCGCCTGGCAAATTGCGTAATTCTTGTAATTGTGCTCGGACCTTAGGCAAAACAAACATTGATTGTGGCTATCTTTGTGTGGAATATGACATCCAGAAATGCACTTGCTTTCCTAGATGACATTAACCTCAAAAACATGCAGCAGCAAAATGGAACAAAGATTTTCCCAATGGGGACTTATCTGGAAGTAGCAAACACTCTGCGCTCAGACGAACGGTAGAAGCTAACGTTTGGACTGTTGGCACAAAAATTCTGAGGAATGATATGTGCTGACATCTTTATGTCCTGTACTGGCTGCCTTGCTATGTGCAACATTGCATGTACCATGCAGTAGCAAAAGTCTTTTGTACACTGGCTGGATGTTCGGGTCACCTAGGCGGGGAATCCCCGAGGTTATGAATACTACAACATGGGAGTAGGACATCAGCAGCCATGTTATGAAAATGAAAAAAGAAGTTATGTTCTTACCATAATGTATCATCTGTGTTGTCAGTCTTCATTCATTCATGACAGGTTTCGGTTCCATCCCCGGAACCAACTCGGATGACATAACAAGCTCATGCCAGCCAGAATCTCTCGAGCTATGGTTACCCTTAGTGACCCTCTCCTCATCTCTTCAGATTGACTTTGCCCTTAAGAATAAAAAAGCGGAGGCTTTGTCTGAGCAAATGCCCTATCATGCAACCAGAAATAAATCTGAACCTCCAGGAATCTTTGGAGGAGGGGGGTAGGAGGGTGGGATGTCATGAATGAAGAAAGATCGACAACACAGATGAAACATTATGGTAAGAACATAACTTCTTTATCTGGTGTTGTCAGTCTTCATTCACTCATGAAGATGGGACAGAGTTCCTAGCTACTTTATGTCCTGGGAGGCCCTATAGAAGGATATTCCTGAACACCATTGAGCCAAAGGATGCTCTCCCCTTGGAGACCATGTCCAATTTGTAATGCGTGATAAAGGTATGAGGGGTAGCCCAAGTAACTGATGGGCAAATGTCATCCATAGAAGCGCTCGAATGAAAGGCTATGGAAGTGGCAGCTGATCTGGTTGAATGCACCTTGACTTTAGTTGTTAAACACATTTTTTTTGTTGATAGACAAAGGAGATGCAGTCTCTCAGCCATTTTACCAAAGTGCCTTCAGAAACTGATTTACCTAACTTGATCGCTGAAAAAGACAAGAACAATTGGTCTGATTTCCTGAATAATTTAGTCCTGTCTAAGTAAAAATGCAATTGTCTATGTACACCCAATAAATGCAAACAATATTCTCCTTTGTTAGAAATATCTGGGAAGAAAACTGGCAGGTCAATGGATTGATTACTATTGAAATCTGATACACCTTTGGGTAGAAAGGAGGGGTTAGTTTGAAGAGATACTTTCTCTTTGTGAAAAACTATATAAGGGGACTTTTCACACAAGGCCTGTAATTCTGATAACCTCCTGGCTGAAGTGATGGCTACCAGGAATAAAGTCTTCCAAGACAAAAATTTCATATCTCAAGTGGCAGCTGGATCAAAGGGTTGACAAGTCAAGGTTTGTAGGACTAGCGTCAAATTCCAAGGTTCCAACTTGCTCTTTAAAGGGTGGTTTTAAAAGCATGACTACTTTTAAGAAGGTTTTGCAGAGACAATGAGATATTAAAGAGAAATCTTCAAAACAATTATGGAAATTTGAGATAGCTGTTAAATGGACTCTAATAGTAGAAGCTGAGATTACTGAATGGAGTAAGGTTGATAAGTACTCCAGCACTGTATTAATTAGAGCTGAAAAGGGGTAAAGTCCTTTTTCTCGAGACCACAACACAAATCTGTTCCACTTACTATAACTTTTAGTTATGTACTCACCATAACTTTAGATGTTTGGGATCCATCTCGCCTACATTCTGTACTGATGGGCTCGGAGCCGATCCCTCGGCTCCGACTCGGCACGCTTATGCTATAGAGCGAGGCCTCTTATTGGCTGAGCTATCTTTATCCCAGGATGCACCACCACTGATCCCCCAGATCTTGTTTGTTCGCATTCATGCACACATGCACAACTTGTTTATATAACATTGTTAGATGTTTCAAGATGAAACAACAGGATTCGGACCTTCTGATATCCTCTGATCTCCAAGGAAGGGGTGAGGAGGGTGGGTTATTAGGACTGTGAGATGGATCCCAAACATCTAAAGTTATGGTGAGTACATAACTAAAAGATGTTATGTGATCCTATCTCACCTACATTCTGTACTGATGGGACAGCGTCCCTAGCACCTAAATCCCGCGTGGCTCATTGGAAAACACTCCTGAGCACTGTGGAACCAAATGAAGCTCGTCCTCTAGATGCCACGTCCAATTTGTAGTGGGAAATAAAGGTGTGCGGGGAAGACCATGTAGCCGCAGCACAAATGTCACTAATAGCAAGCTTAGAATGAAATGCTATAGAAGTAGCCATAGCCCTTGTAGAATGAGCTTTGACTGAGGTGGTAAGCTCTTTGTTAGAATAAAAATAAGCTTGAGTAATACAGTCCCTGATCCATTTGGCAATAGTGACCTTTGTGACAGCTTTGCCCAATTTATTGTCTGCAAAGGATACAAACAACTGATCTGATGTCCTTCAAGAATGCAACTGCAGTCATAACATGTGGGTTGTCCTGCCTCAGGCAGCCCTCGGTCGGCCGGATTCCAAAGTCTGGGTCCGACGTCGGCTGATGTAGCATTTCTCTCCGACGTCAGAGCGGCTGGAGTATATAAGCATCAGCCGACGCCATTTTCTTCAGTCTTTCTTGCCGCGCGGTGCCCGAAGCAGAAGCAGTTCGCAAGTGCCGGTCGGTCAGCTCCTGTATTCTACGATACCGAAGTCATCAAAAAAGCTAAGTACCCCGTTGGGGACCTTTTCTTGCCTCAGCCGATGTCAGAAATTACTGAAAAAGTTAACAATTGTCTTTTTTGTGGTAAACAAATACCTCATAAGGATTTTCACTCTTACTGCCTCCCTTGCCTGGGCCCAGACCACGACGTCTCGGCCTGTGTAGCCTGTGCTCGCTTCAACAAGCGCACTCTCAATCGCCGGGCAGAGTTCGCTGAAGATTTTTTCGGCGATAAATTTGCTTACACCATGCCATCGGATCTTCCGACATCGCAAACTCCCAAAAAGTGAAAAGACCGGGACCGACATCCTCGGCCCGTGTCTACCACCGACTCCACGCCAAAACCTAGCGCGAGTGCTCCGGTTCCCTCTGAGACGGTCTCTCCACCGCTCCGAACCGAAGACACTGCATTACCGACGACTCCGATTCCAGACATTACTCCGACGCCAGTTATAGATTTTCCTCTGGATACCGAAACCGAGGAAATGCCCGAGACCATTGCTGTAGACAAGGTCACTCCTGCACGTGGAGCTGCCAGGCCTCCTATGGCCATGTCTATTAAGGCCTACACTAGGGCTAAGGCAGCCAGCAAAACAAAGCATATTACTTATAAATCCTTACCTCAGCCGACTCCGGAGACACAAATTATGTCCATGGCTGCTGACTTAATTTCCATGATTAGAGGTTCACAGACCCATCCTGAGAGAGCATCCCAGCCTCCTCCTGATAAAAGGCCCCGGGTTGAACCCTCTGACCCTACTCCTTCAGATGAAGACTCTGAGGGCTCTGTCCACTCTGATAGCCAGGAAGAGCTTTTCCAGACCTATGAGGACTCGGATGCAGAAGATTCCATACCTTCGGCCTCCCCTCCTGAGGATATTTCTTTTGGGGAAGTTCTGCACACCATGAGGGAACATTTCAAGTGGCAGGGCCAGGAATATTCTGACTCCAGGAAACGCCTTAGGACTTTCCTTAAGAAGCCTCAGCACAGGCCCTTAGCTATTCCTCCTGTACTTGTTGTTCTGGATGACTTGTATTCTGATTCTAGTGCCACCCCTGATACTCTCCCTCCTGCTCCAGCCAAGCCAGACAGGTATTACAGGGTCCCAGAAACTTTCAGGGCCCATACTGTTGATTTGGAAACTATTTCACAGGGGCCTAAAGGAGTTTCAGCCTCCACCTCAAAAAATCCTTTGCCCTCCAACAGGGAAGCAAGGTCTTTAGAGAGATGGGGTAAAAAGGTTTACACATCCACTACCTTATCTATGAGAGCTTTAAATTGCCTTTTTCATATGTTCCAATATCAGGATTATCTCTTAGAAGATTTACAAAAAACATTAGCTTCTCCTGATCCTTTAGACAGGAAGACTTTGCAGGAAGCTGTACATAACACTCAGCAAGTAAGCAATCACTTCCTGCAGTGTGGATATGATGCACTGGAAGCTTCATGTAGGGCAGCTATGACAGGGGCAGTGATGCGTAGACATGCTTGGTTAAAAGATCAACCTCTGCCAGATCATGTAAAAGCAAAACTTCTGGATGCACCTTTGGAAAAGAACAAGCTTTTTGGTGCAAATGCTAAGGATGTGTTAAAGACCATCGAAGAAAAAGCAAAAATCAGTTCAAACTGTAAAGGATTTCCTCCAGGTTCAACCCCCCCAGATTCAGTAGGAATTGGCCTTCCAAAAACTGGTCCTTTCCTAACCCAGAAAAGTTTCAAAGGGGTAAGAACAGACGTGGCCGAGGAAGAGGCCAATACAGAGGCCCTTACAGGGGACGTCAATGGCAGCCAGGAAACCAAAGAGGTGACGCAGGGGTTTCTCCTGCCCAACAACCACAATCTCAATGACTTTCCTCTACTACCGCCTACCAGGGAACAACTAGAAGCTCCCTTGGGCGGGAAATTATATCTGTTTGCAGAAAACTGGCACAGACTGACAAAGGACAAATGGATTTTGGACATTATAGACCGAGGGTACAGGTTTCATTTTCATACCTTACCAAGAAAACAAGGCATGCCAAATCTACCACAACATCAAAGGGCAGAGGCTATCAAGCAAATCACTCTGCTAACTCGAATGAAAGCAATAGAAAGAGTTCCACAACAAGAACAGGGGTTTTACTCAAGACTGTTCCTTGTTCCAAGAAAAGAAACTCAATGGAGACCAATACTGGACTTGTCCGCATTAAACACCTTTCTCATAGTACCAAAGTTCAAAATGCTGACTCTACAACAACTCCTTCCCATGCTGGGCAAGGAGTCGTGGCTGATTACTCTGGACCTCAAGGAGGCATACCTGCATGTCCCTATCAGACACAGCTGCAGAAGATACCTCAGATTTCTTGCAGGGCCAGAGCATTATCAATTCTCAGCATTGCCATTTGGCTTATCTACTGTGCCCAGAGTGTTTACAAAATGCCTGGCTTCAGTAATTGCTCATTGCAGGCTCCAGGGTATACAAATTTACCCGCATCTGGACGACTGCCTCATACAAGCGGACGACAAATTGATGTTGACAAAAAATCTGGAATATGTCATATGATTACTTCAAGCTCTGGGATACACAGTCAACTTCCAAAAGTCAAGACTGCAGCCATCCCAGCAAATAATCTTCTTAGGAGCCAAACTAGACACAGCCTCTCAGATGGCTTACCTGACAGAAGACAAGCAAGAGAAGTTAACTCAATACTTCAAAGGTTTAGCAAAACTCACCCAGATGACTGCAAGGAGATTCCTACAGGCCCTGGGTTACATGGCATCCTGCATTCTACTGGTTCCATTAGCAAAACTACACATGAGAAAGCTTCAATGGTACCTAAAAAGTGTTTGGTCTCAGCACAGCAACAACTTGGAGACAATCATACCACTCATTCCATGCTTACAAAAGGAATTCCTATGGTGGGCCTCGGTGAGCCAGGAAAACACAGGTATGTCATTCAAAAAACCACGGATAACACAGACCATGACTACAGACGCCTCAGACCTCGGATGGGGGCGCACATGGAAGGCAGGTGTATACAAGGACAATGGTCTCCAAAGGAAACACATCTGCATATAAACCAAAAGGAAATGCTGGCAGTAATGCATGCTATCGAGGCTTTTCAAAACCAACTCCAGCAAGGTCACTTAATGATACGGACAGACAGCACCACTGTGATGTGGTACATAAACAAGCAGGGGGGCACCCACTCTTACCCCCTTTGCAGACTGACAATGCAGCTTTGGGAGAAATCACTGAGTCTAAACATCCAGTTACAATCACAGTTTGTTCCAGGAAAAGACAATGTGTTGGCAGACAGCCTAAGCAGGAATTTCACAGATCCACACGAGTGGAGGTTACATCCGAAGGCTTTCAGACAACTCACTTCGACATGGGGCAAGCCAGAAGTGGACCTATTTGCCTCTCACCTCAATCATCTCCTACCAAAACTTTGCACAAGGACATACCATCCAAAAGCTTGGAAAATAGATGCTCTTTCATTCAACTGGAACTCCCTAGCAATCTATGCATTCCCACCTCTGCCACTGATGACTTCAGTATTACTAAAGATCAAAGCAGAGAAGCCCAAGGGAATCATAATAGCCCCGGATTGGCCAAGACAACACTGGTACCCACTACTACGGAGCATATGCCACACCAGGAGGTGGGCTCTTCCTCAGTGGCCTCTACTTTTGACTCGACACAATTTCGAAACACTGCATCCAAACCTTCAGACTCTGCAGCTAACAGCCTGGGAGATCCCATAAATAACTTCAACTTATCTCTCTCCAAGGAAGTTCAGCGGATACTAACAGAGGCTCGAAGACCGTCCACCAGAAAGGTCTACTTAGCAAAGTGGAAAAGATTCAGCAATTGGAATACCAGCAAAGGGCATGATGCATCATTACTGAACATCCCACTTATCTTGGAATATTTGGCAGATATGTTACAGAGTGGCCTCTCATATTCTTCAATAAAGATACATGCATCTGCTATTTCAGCTAGATACAACACTGATCCTCCTGTTTTTCTCACCCCTTACTAAGACAATTCCTCAGGGAATCAAGAACATTAAGCCACCAAGAAAGGCCCCAGTGCCAGCCTGGGACCTCAATTTTGTCTTAGAAAAACTGACTCTACCTCCTTTTGAGCCAGCAGCTTCAGTTGACTTGCAATTTCTTTCATGGAAAACAGCCTTCCTGTTGGCAATTACCTCAGCAAGAAGGGTTTGAACTACAGGCCCTAATGGCAATACCACCCTTTATTATTTTCCACAGAGACAGGGTTTCATTAAGGACCAACCCTACCTTTATGCCAAAGGTGGTATCTAGGGTTTCTCTAAATCAAGCCATTCATCTGCCTACTTTCTTCCCCAATCCTGAGAATAAGGGGGAAAGGCTTTGTATACCTTGGACATTCATAGGCAACTTCGATACTACCTGGACAGAACCAAGGCCAGTAGGAAGTCTGAACAGCTTTTTGTAGCTTACGCCCCTGCAGTCCAAGGAAAAGCAATTTCAAAACAGACTATTTTTAAATGGATTGGACATTGCATCAGATTCTGTTATTCCTTTCATGGAAAGACTGTTCCAGCCTATGTCAGACCACATTCCACCAGAGCTACAGCCACCTCTACAGCATTTTTAAGAGGGGTGCCTACAAAGGACATTCTAGAAGCTGCTACATGGAGCTCCGTGCATACATTCTCAAAACACTACAACATCCCCCTATATTCCAGATCCAGAGCAGGCTTTGCTTCGGCAGTCCTGCAGGGTTTGATTGCCACACCATCTCTTTCCTAGAGCATACCTCCTCCCCAGCTAAGCTATGGTATTCTACCCACATGTTATGACTGCAGTTGCATTCTTGAAGGACATAGTACAGTTTTGTACCTACCATAAATGTAGATGTCCGATAGACATGCAACTGCAGTCGGGTTTTCCCTCCCTCCATACCCCTCTATGCTTAGGGTCCACTCCTATCCCCCTCACTTTTAGCTGGGGATATCTGTTATGGTGTATTTGTTTTATTGCTCATGTAATTGTTTGGAATCCTGTTTTTGTCTTCCAATTTGATTACAGCCTTCCTTGGGGGGCACCTGGCATCTGGGGCAAGAAACACTGAAGAAAATGGCGTCAGCTGATGCTTATATACTCCAGCCGCTCTGACGTCGGAGAGAAATGCGACATCAGCCGACGTCGGACCCAGACTTTGGAATCCGGCCGACCGAGGGCTGCCTGAGGCAGGACAACCCACATGTTATGACTGCAGTTGCATGTCTATCGGACATCTACATTTATGGTAGGTACAAAACTGTACTTTTTCCTTGATTGTTTGGTCCTGTCTAAATAAAAACGTAACTGTCTGTGGACATCTAGTGTGTGGAATATGAACGCCGCTTTGTTAGCGAGTATTTTGGGAAAAAAACTGGAAGCTCTAACGATTGTTGTAAGCAGAAACTAGAACAAACTTTAGGGACAAAGGAAGGATTTGGCCTGAGGGATACTCTGTCCTTGTGAAAAACTAAGTACGGGGGTTTTACTGACAAAGCTTGAAGCTCTGAAACTCTTCTGGCAGAAGTAATAGCCACCAGAAAAGCTGTCTTCCATGATAGAAACTTTAGATCACATGTAGCTGCCGGTTCAAAGGGGAAAGAAGTCAAGGCACGTAACACTATATCGAGATCCCATGGAGGTGCAGGATGAGAAATCGGAGGTCTTAATAGAGCAGCACCTTTCAAGAAGGTCTTACACAATCTGTTGCTCATTAAAGGTGGGTCTATCGATTGGTGAAAATTAGAAATTGCTGCCAGTTGTACCTTGATGGTAGAAACTGAAGAGCCTTGATTGAAAAGAGAAGTTAAAAATTTTAGTACTTCTGCCACGGGAATAGAAATGGGGTCCAGGCCCCGGAGTTGAGCCCAAACAGCAAATCTTTTCCATTTGCTAGAATACAGTTTCTTTGTAGCAGATTTATGAGCCAAAGACAAAATGTGTACAACATCTGGATCCAATGTATGACTCCTAACTATAGTCGGAAGAGGAGGAGCCAAGCCGTCAATTTTAAGGTGTGTAGGGACTGGTGGAATAGTCCCGACTGATGAACCAGTAGGTCTGGGATCTGATCCAGGAACCATGGACCTTCCAGAGCATATTTCTGAAGATAGGGAAACCATACTTGATGGGGCCAGTAAGGAGCAATTAAGATCATTTTGCTCCCCAAGAGAGATGCCTTTTGAATCACCCTGGGAAGGAGAGGAACTGGAGGGAAGGCATAAAGCAAGCCGGTGGGCCAAGGACAGACTAGCGCGTCCATGGGGCTCTCCCCCGGAGTCGGGTTTAGGGAGAAGAATTCTTTGCACTTCGCATTCAGAGCAGTCGCGAATAGGTCGCAACACGGAACTCCCCATTTGTTGAAAATCTGACTTGCCACTGTCATATTCAGAGACCATTCGTGGGGAGAGAGGATGGTTCTGCTCAATCTGTCGGCTATCACATTGGACTTGCCCGGTATGTGAGTAGCCACTAGGAAGCGTTTGGTCGAGACTGCCCATTCCCAAACTCTCATGGCTTCTCTGCAAAGAGGGTAGGATCTGGTCCCTCCCTGTTTGTTCAGGTACCAGACAACTGACATGCTGTCTGAATGAACAGCAATTACGCCCTAAGGGAGATAATCGTGAAGGGCTTGAAGAAACAGAAGTACTGCCTTCATTTCTAAGATGTTGATATGAAGTAAAGTCTCTTCCGGGTGCCATTTGCCTTGGACTGACCTGCCTAGGGAACGCCCCCCCCACCCCATCTGGGAGACGTCCGTGGTCAAAGTGGCCGCCGGAGGAGATAGAACAAAGGGTCGTCCCTGATCCAGATTGGAGGGCACTAGCCACCAGCGAAGGTCCCGTTTGCATGTTTCCGTGATCCATATGAGGTGACTGAGAGGGAGTTCCTGAAAGGACCACTGAGCTGAAAGAAGCCACTGGAGAATTCTCATGTGCAGCCTTGCCAAGGGGATTAGAAGAACCGTGGCGGACATAGATCCCAATAGCTGCAGGACCATTCTGGCTGGGGCTTTGGACCTGGGAAGTAAGGCTCAAACTTGAGAGTCTGTATGGTTTGAATTCTGTCTGTAGGTAGATAGACCCGCATTTGGTTTGAGTCTATCTCTACCCCTATGAATCTTATTCGTTGAGATGGCAGCAACACAGACTTTGGCCAATTGAAGGTGATTCCAAGGGAGTTGCCCAGTGATACAGTGGGTTGTAGGCTCCGCAGTAGTAGATGCTTGGAGGTGGCAGTTAGGAGCCAGTCGTCTAGATACGGAAACACCTGGAATCCTAGACTTCTCAGGTGAGCAGTCACGACTGCCAAGCACTTGGTGAACACCCTGGGGGCTGTGGTGAGACCAAAGGGCAGCGCGCGGAACTGAAAATGACTGCCTCCTAGGCTGAAGCGCAGATGTCTCCTGGATGCTTGATGTACCATGATATGGTAATAAGCGTCCTTGAGATCTATGGAGCACATCCAAACACCCTTCTCCAGCAATGGGAGAATGGTTTGTAGGGTGACCATCCGGAACTTGGACTTTTTGACTGAACGGTTTAGGATGCTGAGGTCCAAAATGGGCCTCAAGTCCCCGGTCTTTTTTGGCACCAAAAAGAATCTTGAGTAAGTCCCTAATCCGATCTGGTCTATGGGGACCGGTTGGATGACTCCTTTTTTGCAGCAGCTTTAAAGCTTCTGAGGCTGCAGTATCCCGCTGACTGGGTGGCGGGTCCGGGATTTTTTTGGACTGAAAGGGGGGATGAGAGAATGGGATGGAGTAACCTCCTGCGATAATTCGAAGCACCCATCGGTCCTGAGTGATACCTTCCCAGGCTTTTAGGTGCTTCGAGAAACGACCCCCGACTGGCTCCGGAGCAGCACAGCCGGGCAATCCCTCAGGGACTATGAAAGGCTGAAGAGCCACGAAAGGACTCGCGGTCTCCAGTGTTGCGAGGGCCTCTGCCGCCTCTGGGACGGCGTCTTCCGGAAGAATTTCCCCCTCCTCTGCCTCTGGAAGGGCAATCCTCCTGCTGAGAGGGGTAAGGCTTCTGAGATCTACGGAACCACATCTTCCCTCCTTTTAGCCTTGGGATAAGGCCGAAAGGGAGTGGAAAATCGTGCCCCTACGGCAGTCAGAGTCTTACCTTCCTGTTCACAGCGGGTTAGTGTGTCCTTTACCTTGGGTCCAAACAGGGAGGACCCATCAAAGGCGTCGGCAAAGGAAGACTTGAAGGCCTCCATGAAATGACACAGGCGGAGCCAGGCTTGTCCCCGTAGAGCAATGCCTGTCCTCGCCGCTCTACTCGGACCTCAGGTCGCATAAGAAATGAGCCTCATGGACGAGTTCGAGATGGACGACATTGTAGCCAGCTGAGAGCCAACCGTCTGGGCCAGCTCCTCAGGCAGGTTACCCAAGAGGGTATCGGATAACTCTTTAATCAGATCCCTCTGAAATCTGGTAAAGTGCGTAAGGTAGTTCAAGGACCTCAATGTATAGGCCGCTGAACTGAGGGTGCGCTTGCCGTACCGATCCATGCTCCTACACTCCTTATTAGGAGGATGGACGGACGTCGAAGCCTCTGCTACATCTTGCTGGGTAGCAGATGCCACCACCAAAGCATCTACAGCCACACCTTTAGTTAGAAATTCTTTATCAGGGGGTGCCGAGAGGAACTTATTCGGACGAGCAGGCACCGGTTCCACAGAGTCTGGGTGTTCCCGCCTTGAGAGATCAAATCCAAGAGCTCATCGAAGGGCGGAGACACCCAGGAGGCGGAGGGCTGAGCCCCGAAGGCCTTCAGGAACACTGACTCATCAGCAGAGGGAGGTTTGAACTGCCAGCCTCCTCTTTGTTTTAGGGCTTCCAGGATGTCTGCAAATGAGACATCATCCGAGGATGACTTTGGGGACCCCTCTGCATCATCGAGATCAGTGTCTGATGTCAGAGACTCATCAGGGGAGTCAACGTGCTTCCTCTTGCACGATCTCTTCCTGGGGGGTTCTTCCGAAGAGGCTTCAGAAGGACCTCCAGGAGGGGGAGAAACCCCAGCGGGGGTAACCTGAGGCCCAGGGGCTCCGCTGTCTAAGGACAGGGGGACTGCCAAAGACCCAGTCTCCGTATGCAGGGATGGCGCTGGGGAAACCGTGGAGGTAGCCAAGGAAGATTTGGCTAATGCACTCCTCATAGCCCTGAAGGCGGGACCACCAGAATCCTGGGAGGGTCCCACCTCCGTGTACGACAGTGGACGGCACTCCCGCCGACGCACCAAGAGGGAGACTTGGGACCAAAAGCATCAATCCTGAAGCCTCCCCCCAGGGCCGAAGGAGGAAGTCCGTGTACTGAACTCCGACTCAAGAGCTGGAGTTGGAGCAAGGGTCGGGCCCGACCCTAAAACCTCCACCGGTTCCATCAGTGCCGGCTCCAACGGTGCCGAAGCTGTTGGAGGAGGAACCACAGTAGGGGAGTGGACCATCGGCTCCGAAGCCGAATGGGCTGGAGCCGAAACTAGCTTTTGGAACACCGGAGACTGGAAGAGTCTAAGGAGCACCCTGTCGATGTCCGAATCAGACATCTTGGATGATCTAGAGGATACCGATCGGGCCCGAACCGATTTCTCCATCGGCTCCGAAGGGCTCTGGGACCGGCTCCGAATGGACTCTACCCTATCGGCTCCGAGGGAGATCTCAAGGTAATTTCCCTCGGTGCCGATAAGGACTTCGGCTCCAAAGGGGAAGAGTCTGAGCCGGTAACCCTTATCGGCTCCAATATCAGTGGAGCCGATGAGGGTGACCCGCCTCTCGACGCTCCAGTCCTCGGCTTCGAAACCAGAGGGGTCGAGGCTGGAGGCATCGAGGCAGACTGTTCCGCCCTCGGCTCCGAAGTCCGTGGAGCCGATGGAGAAGTCTGCTTAGATCTTTTAGCAGTCGGTTCTGACTGACTGGTAGAAGCCGACGCTTTCTTCTTTTTGGAAGGAGAAGGAGAGGAAGATAAAGCCTCCTCGAAGGATGGCTTGATTAACCCCTTGAGGATTAATTTGTTCTTCCTCTCCTGGAGGACTCTTGATGAGAAAGCGTGGCACACACTACACGACTCTTGTAGGTGCTTGGCACCTAAGCAATAGACGCACGAGGAGTGGTCGTCCGTTATGGACATTTTGAAACCACACCTCGTGCATTTCTTAAACCCGGAGGGTTTGTGTTCTTTAGACATAGCCCAAGTCAAACACAGTTGTCTACAACAATCGAAAAAGAAGGGTTACAGCAAGTAACAAAATCCCTACTTTAATATTTTAAAGTTAAAAAATAAAATATATATATATTTTTTTTTTTTTAAATACAGTAAGAAACAATTTTCTATAGAAGAAGATAGATAGAGAGGGTCAAGACCCTCTAACTTAAACGGGTACTTGACCCACACACAAAACCAAGGTAGTAGAAACAACAGGGGAAGGCCCCTCTAAGTTAAACGGAAAACCTTCCCTGACAGGAAAAAACACAAAATCCTCTACCAAAACTACCAATACACGTTCATACAACAACAATATAGCAACAATAGCTGTTAAAACAGCTTTTGGGTTTAAATCAAGCAAATTTCTGACAGGAAAAAGCCTAAATAAATAGTACTTAGCCCAGCCAAGTTGAGACCACATCTAAGCTTTGTAAGCGGCAAACGAGATCTGGGGGATCAGTGGCGGTGCATCCTGGGATAAAGATAGCTCAGCCAATAAGAGGCCTCGCTCTATAGCATAAGCGTGCCGAGTCGGAGCCGAGGGATCGGCTCCGAGCCCATCAGTACAGAATGTAGGCGAGATAGGATCACATAACATTAAATTTTTCTGGTGGACGGTTTATGGGAAGCTAGAAGTATTTTTTTTGTACAGGGGAAGACAGATTATTTTGCCTGGCAATTACTGGAAGTGGAGGTACCAAGCTATCCGCTTGAGGCTTGACAGGTTTGGATGGCCCAACCCTTGTGGATGTGACAGTAATCCTGGAGTCGGGTCCAGAGTCCATGGGTGGTGAACTAGGTGAGGCCAAAGGAAGGGAAACCAAATTTGGCAGGGCCAATAGGGTGCAATGAGGACTACTTTGCCTCTCAACCAGTGTGCTTTTATTAAAAATAGTGGAATCAGAGGAAAGGGACGGAAGGCATAAAGCAGTCCCGGGGGCCAATCATAGGTTCATAGGTTCATACTAGGCTATCTGCCCGAGGGCATTTACAAGCCTAGCCCATAGTTTTGTGGCTTACGCCACCCCTTTAGTATGGGGAACTATACCCATTATTTTGCTGTGCCTCTGTGTACAAGACCATCCCTCAGGGACTCCCCCGGGGGGGGGGGGATTAGGGCAAAGTAGCTGCTGCATTTGTGGTTGATGGAAGATGCAAATAGATCTCAGGAAGGCTGACCCCAGTGGCAAAAAATCTCCAACGGTACCTTGGGATTAAGAGACCACTCGTGAAGCAGGAGAATGCACCTGTTCAGTTTGTCCACAATCACGTTGAAATTCCCGGAAATGTAAATTGCTACCAGAAAGCAGTTGGAGGCTATTACCCATTGTCATACTCTCATGGCTTCCCGACATAACGGGAAGGATCTGGTTCCCCCTTGTTTGTTGAGATACCAGATGACCGACATGTTGTCCAAATGGATAGCAATTGTCCCTGACAGGAGGGCAGATTGGAATGCTTGCAATGCAAGAAGCACCGCCTTCAGTTATAGGATGTTGATATGCAAATTGGCCTCTAAGGGGGCCCAAGTGCCTTGGACTGTCTTTCCCTGAAAATGCCCGCCCACCCCATCAGGGATGCATCCGTGTCACTATGGCCTTGGGCTGAAGGGGTGAGAAGGGACGACTCCATAACTCCTTTTCAGACTTCATCCACCAATTCAGATTCTGCCTGCAATGGTTTGTTATGCGGATTGGGTGGGACATAGGATGTGTTAATAGGGACCACTGTGATGCTAGCAGCCATTGTAGTAGCCTCATATGGAGTTTGGTTAGGGTAACTATGGTGACTGTTGCTGCCATTGACCCTAACAGTTGAAAGACTAAATGAGCTGGGAACTCGTTCTGAGAGAGTATCACCTGGAGCTGAGATCTTATTCTCTGTAGTCTGTGATGAGGAAGAGCAACAAGACAGGACCTTGTGTCAAATGTTGCTCCTCTGAATTCTAGGTTTTGAGAAGGTACTAGTTTTGACTTCTCTTTGTTTATTGAGATACCTAAGAGCCGTGCCAGCTGTAGGGTGTAGTGCAAGGCAAGAAGTAGTAGATTCTTGGTGGGGGCGGTAAGGAGCCAATCACCTAAATATAGAAACACCCAGAATCCTTGCAGTCTCAAGTGAGCTGTTACTACTTCCATACATTTGGTGAACACACTGGGGGCTGTGGAGAGACCAACAGGCAGCACTCGGGATTGGTAATGATTGGCTCCCAGCTGGAAGCAGAGATATCTCCTGGAGCATTTATCCATTTTTATATGGTAATATGCATCCTGAAGATCTATGGAGCACATCCAGTCATCTTTTTCCAGAAACAGGATAGACTGAACCGTGACCATCCGGAATTTGGTCTGTTTGACGAACTTGTTTAGGATGCTAAGGTCTAAAATTGGCCTCCAGTCCTCTGTCTTTTTTTGCACTAAAAAGAACCTTGAGTAAAATCCAGATTCTACTTGGTCTGGGTGGACTGTTTGGATGACTCTTTTTTTCGAGCAGCTTTTGAATTTCTTGTACTGCTCCGTCCCTCTCACTGGGTGGAACATCGGGGATTCGCCTTTACAGCCTAGGGTAAAGATTGAAGGGAATGTGGTAACCTCTGGTAATTACAGTCTGCACCCAGGAATCTGATGTTACTGAATGCCGGGCTAAGTGGTGCAGAAAGAATCATCCTCCAACTGCTTTCAGAGGCAAGCAATTGAGCTGCTCTTCAAGAGCGCTGGTAGGGATGCCCGGAAAAGGAATCTCTGGAGCCCTGGTTATGCAGGCCCCCTCTGCCACTGGGAGGGGGGGGGGCATCTTTCTGAGTTCCCCCTTCTGCCCTGGGGGAAGAATCACCACATGTGCCACGAAAAGGCCCTTGGGATTTTCTGAATCACATCTTTCCACTTCTCTGATTCCTGGTGTAGGATTGTTAGGGACTGGAAAAATGTACGCCCACAGCAGACAGGGTCTTGCCATCCTTTTTACACCTGGCTAACATGTCTTTAACTTTTAGACCAAACAGAGATGAAGCATCAATGGCAGTGTTGATGAAGGAAGACTTGAAAGGGTCCGCAAAGTCACACAAGTGCATCCAGGCGTGACATCTCAAGACAATGCCTAAGCCACTGGTCTAGCCACCCCTTCAGTTGTATGCACAATCAACTGCATGGATGAATTAGATACTGACTCCAGGGTGGCAAGCTGGGAGGAAACTTTGTCGCGTACCTCATCGGACACTGCTCCTGCTAAGGTTCCTGAAAATTCTGTGATCAGGCCCCTTTGAAGATGGGTAAAACGTGCCAAATAATTCAATGACCGTATGGCAAAGGTCATTAAAGGATAAACCTGCTTCCCTAATCTGCCCAACATCTGAGGCTCTCTGTTTAGAGGATGGACAGCAGGATTCTCCTCCGTGAGCTCTTTTTTTGTGGCTGCCGCCACCACCATAGCATTTACAGCCAAGTATTTGGACCAGTGGGGGGTGATCCTCTGGGAGGAAGAGTATTTTGTCTGGACTCTGGGGGATTGGTTGAATGGTGTCAGGGGCCTTCCAAGCTTGCTGCATGATGAGCTTGACAAACTCATTTGCAGGCAGGGTCACCCAGGACGTAGAGGGTCAGACACGGAAAGCTTGCAAGAATACAGATTCCTCTGAGGAAGGGTTGGTGGGATTCCAGTCACCCCTCTGTTTCAATATCTCTGTTATGTCTCCAAAGGAGAAATAGTCAGTAAGGTGGCTGTGGGGACCCTTTCCCCTCATCGTAATCAGTATCTTTGGTGAGAGATTCCTCAAGTGAATCAACATGCTTTGTCTTGCATGATCTCTTATGGGTGTCTCATCAGGGGAAGGTCTGAAGAGGATTCCGAAGAGAGGGTACCCTGTGGAAGGATATCTTGCTGCTCCCGTGCCCGTTGCCCCAGTGTAGTGGACTGTAGCAGTTGCGATCCAAAGGACATGTGTATATGTGCGTATATATATATCTATATATATTTATATATATATATATATATATATATATATATATATATATATATATCTATATATATTTATATATATCTATCTATATATATTTATATATATCTATATATCTATATATCTATATATATATATATATATATATATATATATATATATATACATCCCTTCATTATAAATAATAATCTGCTTTAATAAGAGGTACCACATCATTAATTATAAATTTTACTTAAAGTACATAAGGGTTATATTATTATGACAGCTACTAAGTAGGGCAGGACCAGCTCGAATATCACACTGATGGGGAAAGGGATGTGAATTTAACATGTGTACCAATAACACTTTGTTTACAGCACAATAAATCACTCCCTTGCCTGATAAAAAGTATATATATATATATATATATATATATATATATATATATATATATATTTAGAAAGCTTGTAAGGAAACTATTACTCTATTTTTGTTTTACTTGGATCACTTGTCTGTGTTCTTAATAAAGGGTTTTCAACTGGAAACAGACTGCCTGCCTTTCTTGGATTACTTTCGAATACTTAGTAATTCTGTACAATTATTATTTTTTTTTTTACTTAAGACGAATTTATGTTCGCTACTTCTACTACTATTGTCTGATCTGATTAATATACAGTGATTAACTAGAGATATATGGACTGAAAATCTTCCACACAGAGAAGTTTCTTACATTGTTTTATAATAGAAGGATTTACTGACTAGTAATGCTACATGGTGGTCAAAAGAATGGAAGCTGTTCATCTTAAGTGCTAAGATTCCCAATTACTGTACCAGTTTGGATAGGGGTGCTAGTTGGAAATGAGAGTTTCATGCCAAATGTGATAATTGTACTTTTTTTTTTTTTTTGCATTTCATTTTAGCATCTTTTTAATACATTGTTGGTTATTGAGTTCTTGTTGTAATGCCTCCATATCAAGATGAGGGGAATCAGACAATAGCACTCAACCTGCAGACATCAGCAAACTTAAGTTCTGGACTGGTGGCCTGGAAGGTGGAGAAGCATATGCCAACATGGGGTCCCAGCACTGATCCTTGAGATATGCGGATTGTTACTTTTTTACTTTGAGGTGGCATTTACTGCTTTAACTACTTAAATTGAATCCTTTAGCCAATTTGTTATCCACCTAACCATGTATGGTCCACAGCGGAGTCTTTTAACTTGCTTACAATACCAGAATGGTGCCAAAAGCTTTATCCAGACAGTCTGTGTGGACTAATTCACCACTGTCTACAGCCTCAATGTCCCCCTAGAAAAAGTTAACTAAGTAGAAATTATCTCCCTTTGAGAATGCTGAAATGCTGAGTGCCTGAATGAATTATATTTTTGGTATCACAAGTAATGAAGTCTGATATGATACATTCATGACCTCCTAGACTGGACTAATTAGACTGATTGTCTATAGTTGCCAGTGTCTGCAGTGGGGCCCTTTTATGGGAAGGGGCATCTCAACAGCAGTTCGCCCTACTTTTAAAAACATACCTTGTAGCTAAGCTTAGGTTGAACAAATTCAGTAGGGGTTCCACAAGCCACGTTTTATGTTACTTATTAGGCATCCACTTAAGTTGTCTATTCCCACTGAAGTGGTATTTTTGGTCTTTGAAAGCACAATTAGGAAATGTTCCCTTAAGATCTTAGGTGGCATGAGGGATTCATTGATATGCAGAAGAGCAATGACTATTTCCTGAATGAAGTTCATAGGTTCATAGGTAGGTACTAGGCTATCGGCCCAAGGGCCTACGCAAGCCTAACCAACAAGGTTCCCTGACTTACGCCACCCAAGCAAGTTACTTTCCTGTGCAACGGACGAGCAGACACACAGAAGTGATCCCTGGGGTGTATTTCCTATTTCCCATCCACTCATCAAGATTTTTCTTGAAGAGTGCTAATGAAGAACTTTGCTTGACATAGATGGGTAGCCTGTTCCAGAGTATGGGAAGTTTCTGGGATAGGAATCTATCCCTCCAGCATGTCCTGTTTATTGTGGTGACAAGGTTTAGGTCCCTAGAGTGTGTAGCTCTGAGGGATTGGGATTTCTTTAGGTGTAGCATGTCCAACAGCTCTGGGTTTGACATAGCTTTATATGTTAGGCAGAGATCACCTCTGAGTAGGCGATATGCTACGGAGTAAAGCTGGAGTTTTTTGAGGCGGTCAGTGTAGGGCATTTGTTTGAGTCCAGTAATCCTCTTTGTGAGGTACTTCTGTGGCCTTTCCTGCTGCTGCAGATGTCTTGTGAGGTACATTCCAAAATGGGCATTGTACTCTATAATGGGTCTAATGAGTGATGAGTAGAGGGTAGCGATGACCTCTTTTTTCCTGGATGAGAGCCCTTTTATGATGAGGTGTGCCACGTAGAAGGGCTTCCTGACTACTGTGGTGATGTGACTATCAAAGGAGAGACTACTGTCCACCTGGGTCCCAAGGTCTCTTATCACGCATTCGGTGTTAAGCAGATTGCTGCCTATGTGGTAGTTCATGGGTACAGAGTTTTTACCAAAGGGGATGACACTGCACTTTTTGGTATTGAGCTTGAGGCCATGGCTCTGACACCAGGCATCTGTCTCAGAGAGCCCCTTCTGTAGGATGTTCACATCATTTGGGGACTTGACTATGGCTCCTAGTTTGCAGTCATCTGCGAACTTCGTTAGCCAGAGGCCTTCTGTGTTAGCCTGTACTTCAGAGAAGTAGATACCAAACAGGAGCGGTCCCAGGACGGAATCCTGTGGTACTCCACTTGTCACTGGTTTGAGGTCAGATTTGGAGTCTGCAACTTTTACAGTGTGGGTTCTGTCAGTGAGCCAGTTGGCAACCCATCTTGTGATGTAGGGATTTATGCCTAGTTTATTGAGTTTAGCTATAATTCCAGAATGGGGGATGGTGTCAAAAGCCTTGGCGAGGTCAAGATAGGCTGTGTGAACCACTTTACCCTCATCTACGGCTTTGGTGACTGCCTCAAAGAAGTCGATCAGGTTCAGGAGGCATGATCTGCCTTTCACAAACCCGAACTGGGTGGGATCCAGAGTTTGGAGGTTACCAATGTCTTTGTTTATGAGTTCCATGGCTTTGCAGACCAGGCTCGTCAGGCTAACAGGTCAATAGTTCCCAGGATCAGTGGTGGCTCCCCCTTTGTGGAGTGGGATGACTGTTGCTGTGCGCCATTCAGTGGGCACAAAGCCTGATGCAAGGCTATTACTGAACATGGTGCTTAAGTGGGGAGCCAGTTCATTCTGAAGTTTGTGTAAAACGCAGCCTGGGATGTTGTCCGGTCCCATGGATGCTGTGATTTTGGCTTTAGAGAGTGCAGCTTTCACCTGCGTAGTTGTGATTACAGGGACTCTGCATTCTTCCTGTATAGATATGGGCCCTTTAGGGGGTGAGGGGGGGGGGGGTAAAGTTAGCACTGAACCTGTCTGCCAGGATGTTGTCAATATCAGTTGGTTCTGTAATTTTCATGCCTTTGTGCTGTAACTCAGAGCAGATCTGGGTGTTGCCATTGAGATTCTTGACATAGCTATAGAATGCTTTGTGGTTGTCCTTGGAATTAGTGGCAATTTTAGTAGTTCTCACAAAATTTATTTGCAAGAATATTTGCTATGTCTTTGGGGTCGGAGAGGGTGGTGCCATTTTGGATGAATTCAGATCACTGCTAGGTAGTGATTTTTAATTCTTTTTAGCACCAGATGCTACTTTCTGTTCATTTTTAACTTTGCTTGTCCTGATGAATGCTTTTAGTGCTTTGCTGATCCTTCTGACAGAGTGTTTCAGTGTGGGCAGATTTAGAATTGTTCTAGGACTAAGTTTTTTCTTTTGTTCTACAAATTATTTATACTAGTGAAAAAGCTTTTCTAAGTATTACCTTATTTATTAATTGCAAGCCAGTGCATTTCTTTGTGCTGGTCCCAAGCCTGGATAAATGGGGAGGGTTGCATCAGGAAGGGCATCCGGCGTAAAACCTCTGCCAAAAATTACTGATGCAGAGAACTTTTCATAATTACATACCGGATCGGTCGAGGCCCGGGTTAACAACGACCACCACCAGTACTGATGTTCTTCATTCCACATTGCTGCAGTCCTAACTATTGGGTAGTCCGCTGTCCAGTCGGCCCGAATACCAAAGTATATGGCTGACGTCGGTCAGGGCGCATTAGACTGACGTCAGTACGTCAGGGTACTAATGCGCATGACCGACGTCATATCTTCAGTCTTTTTTGCCGCATGGTCCGATGCAGAAGCAATTTTGCGAGTGCAGGTTGGCGTTCTGAAAGTTTCTGAAGTCAGAGTTTCAGACCGAATCAAAGTTGGCTAAGTACCCCGTTGGGGAATATTTTGGTTTTTTCTTGCCTCAGTATTTAATCGGATGTCAGAAAAAGTGAATAACTGTATTTCTTGTGGGAAACAGATACCTCATAGGGATTACCATACTTTGTGTATACCTTGTTTAGGGCCTGAGCACGACGTTGTTGGATGCCGCTCTTGTGCTAGATTTAACAAACGCACTATTAAGAGAAGGTTAGACTGTGCCAGGTTAGTTTTTGGGAAGCGTTGTAATTATAAAATGCCATCGGATGCTCCGACGCCGGCTTCGGCCAAAAAGCGCAAGGACAAAGCAGCAAAGCCTAGAGTGGAAGAACCGACAGTCCCAGACGTCGGTTCTTTAGAAGGCTCAGTGGAGCCGGAGGTTCTGCCAGGAGTTTCTTTGGAGTCTCAGGGAGAGACTTTACTGTTACAGGATGTATCCTCTCAGGAAGTAGGCCAGGCTGAGGGGGCTTCTCAGGTGGCTGTTCTTCCCTCTCTTCCTAAGGTGGTTAGAGCCTCCCCTTCTGTTTCCAAGGCTTCTTTGAGAGGCAGGCCAAGTTTAGCTTCAGTGGGGTTTTCTCCTAGTGCTTCAGGGTCTTTGCCTAAGAAACATATGCTCAAAATGGCAGAGGCTTTGATTACTATGATTAGAGGTTCTATGCCCTCCTGATAAGAGGCCTAGGGTGGAACCTGAGTTTGAGAGTTTTGAGCAATGTTCGGAGGCTTCTGAGTCTTCGGCTGAAGACTTGCAGGAGTATCCTCCTTATTCTGATTCTGATGTGGATGATTCTACTCCTTCAGCTTCTCCTCCTGAGGATTTTTCATTTTCAGAGACTCTGCATTCCATGAGGGAGCATTTTAAATGGGAAGGTCAAGATTTCTCTGATTTCCAGGAAGAGGCTTAGGGAATTCTTGTTTTTACCCCAGCATAGGCCTTTAGCTATACCTCCTGTTCTGAATGTAGTGGAAGATGTTTTTGCAGAGGCTTCCCTGAATCCTGATTCTTTGCCTCCTGCCCCAGTTAAACCGGATAGGTACTATAGGGTGCCTGAAGCTCATAAGTATCTTTTTAAGAGTCCTAGGGCAGACCCGGAAACTGTCTCTCAGGGGCCTAAAGGTGTGAAGGCCTCTGTTGTTAAAATCCTGTCCCTCCTGATAAAGAGGCAAGGGCTTTGGATAGATGGGGAAAGAAAGTGTATACTTCTTCCACTTTAGCCATGAGGGCGTTGAATTGTCAGTTTCACATGTTAAAATATCAGAATTATCTCCTTTCACAATTGAAATCTAAGGTGGATGCTCTGGCGGAAGGTATTGAGTGTAAAGAGTTGCAGGATTTAGTTCATGTGTCTGAACAGGTGGGTAAACATTCCTTGCAGTGTGGTTTTGATGCTGTGCAGGCCTCCTCGAGGGTGGCTGCCACTGGTTCTGTTCTTCGTAGGCACGCCTGGTTGAGAGATCAGAATTTAGCTGAGCATGTTAAAACAAGGATTTTGGATGCTCCTTTACAGTCTGATGTGTTGTTTGGTTCGCCTGTGGAAGCAGTTTTAAAGAAAATGGAGGACAAGGCTAAGTCTATGCAAACTGTTAAGGATTTTTGCAGGTGCAGCCTCCAAGTTTAGTAGAAATTGGCCTACTAAGGGATGGACTTATCCTGCTTATGATTCCCAGTCTAGGGGTAGGTCTAGACGTGGTAGGGGCAGAGCTCAAGGTTCTTTTAGGCCTAGGACAGGGAGTTCCCCTGCTCAGACTTCTGGTGAGGGCAGGGGTCAGTCCTTTCGTAAGCAGACCCAATGACCTGCCTTTTCAGCTGCCAGTTCATTCTCGCCTGGCAGCACCTTTGGGAGGAAGGCTGTCTCTTTTCAAAGAAAATTGGGATTTAATTACCCAAGACAGATGGGTTCTGGATATCATTCACCACGGTTACAGGTTTTATTTCCATACCTTGCCTCCTTTCAAAGGCATGCCAGACATTCCTCCTCTACAAAGAACAGAGGCTCACAAGCAAATTTCTCTGTTGTTCCAAATAGGGGCCATTCAGCCAGTTCCTGTGCCAGAAAGGGGCCTAGGATTTTATTCTCGCCTGTTCCTAGTACCGAAGAAGGGGAACACGTGGAGACCAATTTTGGATTTATCTATCCTCAACACTTATCTGGACATTCCCAAGTTCAAAATGTTGACGTTACAACAGCTTTTACCTCTGCTGGGCAAAGATCACTGGATGGTAACTTTAGATCTCAAGGAAGCTTACCTTCATGTGCCTATAAGACTAAGTTGCAGGAAGTATCTGCGTTTCGAGCTGGAAATTCTCATTATCAGTTCTCTGCATTGCCCTTTGGCTTATCTACTGCCCAGAGTATTCACAAAGGTTCTGGCTCCAGTGATAGCTTACTTCAGGCTAAAAGGAATTCAAATCTATCCTTACTTGGACGACTGCCTGATTCTGGCTCAAGAAAAGGAAGACCTTCTACAGCATTTGGAATATGTCATAGCAGTGCTAAGATGCCTAGGGTATTCTGTGAACGAAATAAAGTCCAGTCTAGTACCCTCTCAAGACATGTGCTTTCTGGGTGTGAGACTGAATACAGCAGCCCAGATGGCCTTTTAACCCTGGACAAACAAAAGAATCTTTCCAGTTACTTCCATCAACTATCTCTTCAGTCCGGGCTGACTGCAAGGACAGTCCTTCAAGCCTTAGGGTTCATGGCATCTTGTATTCTGGTGCTTCCCAATGCCAAACTGCATATGAGGAAGCTGCAATGGTATCTCAAAAATGTATGGACACAGCACTGCCAGGATTTGGACACTGTCATTCAAATAATACCTTGCATTCAAAAGGAATTTTTGTGGTGGGCTCAGGAATGTCACCTAAACAAGGGACTCTCTGTGACCCGGCCAGAGGCGAGTCAGATTCTAACGACAGATGCCTCAGACATTGCTTGGGGAGCTCATCTAAATGGAAAGTGGATACAAGACAAGTGGCCTGCCAGACTACAGCATCTACATATCAACATGAAAGAGATGTTAGCAGTCCAGTTTGCATTAATGGCTTTCAAGGAATTACTTCTTCCAGGGCAGGTGTTGATTCTAACAGACAACACGACTGTCATGTGGTACATCAACAAACAAGGGGGAACACATTCTTACCCATTGTGCAGGCAAGCAATGATTTTATGGGAGACTGCGCTCAGCTTGCAACTAACTCTTCAGGCAAGGTTTCTGCCGGGAGCACAGAACTCCTTAGCAGATGTGTAAAGCAGACAAATCATGGATCCCCACGAGTGGAAACTGGATCTTCATGTATTTCAAAAATTGACAGTGTCATGGGGAACTCCAGACATAGATCTGTTCGCTTCTCCACTAAACCACCAGCTGCCAAAGTTTTGCACAAAGAGGTTTCATCACACAGCTTGGAAAGTGGATGCTCTTTCTTTCAGTTGGAAAAATCTTCATGTGTATGCTTTTCCACCTCTGCCTCTTCTCCCAAAGGTGCTTCTAAAGGTCAGACAAGACAAGCCAAGGATGATTTTAATAGCTCCAGATTGGCCTCGGCAGCACTGGTACCCATTACTGAGGAGTCTGGTAAGGAAGCCTCCATGGCCTTTACCCTTGATTCCACACCTGTTGTCTCAGAGGGACGGTCACCTGCTCAATGTCAAGCTTCACTCTCTTCATCTAACAGCCTGGCATATTCTGTTTTGAAAGACAGCAGGTCTCAACTTCCTCAACAAGTTTTAAATGTGATTATGGAAGCCAGAAGACCTAGTACAAGGAAAGTGTACGCAGAAAAATGGAAGAGATTTTTATTTTGGAGTGCAGCAAACAATTTGGAGATTTCTGAGCCTAATTTGAGTGTGGCTCTTCAATATCTTACTGAGTTATCGGACAAAGGTTTGTCTTTCTCTTCCATTAAGATTCATGCTGCAGCAATTTCAGCTCACTATGATTGTGACCCACCATTGTTTTCGCATCCTTTGTTCAAGCAATTTCTTAGAGGGGCAAAGAATATAAGACCCCACGTAGAGCTCCTACTCCTGCTTGGGATCTCAATTTTGTGTTGGAGAAACTTACTCTACAACCTTTTGAGCCTCATGGCTACTGCTGAATTGAAATACTTGTCATGGAAGACTGCTTTTTGTTGGCCATTACTTCTGCAAGAAGGGTTTCTGAGTTGCAGGCCCTTATGGCGGTAGAGCCTTTTTGATTTTTCATAAGGATAGGGTATCTTTACGCACTAATCCTTCCTTTATGCCTAAGGTGGTTTCTAGTGTGGCTTTAAACCAAACTATTCATTTGCCTACTTTTATGCAGATCCCCAAAATAAAGGGGAAAAGATTTTGCACACTTTAGATGTACACAGGCAATTGCGTTATTATTTGAGCAGGACTAAGGATTTTAGGCAGTCTCAGCAGTTGTTTGTTTCTTCTGCTTTGAGTTCCCAGGGCAAGCCTGTGTCAAAACAAACTATTTCTAGGTGGATTGGGTTTTGCATTGCATTTTGTTATTCCCATCATGGCAAGGAGATTCCAGCTGGGATTAGGCCTCATTCCACTAGGGCTACTGCCACTTCAACAGCATTTCTAAGGGGTGGCAACTAAGGATATTTTGGAGGCAGCTACTTGGAGTTCAGTGCATACTTTCTCTAAGCATTATCACCTTCCTCTCTACTCTAAGTCTAGGGCTGGTTTTGCCACTGCTATTTTGCAAGGCATGTTGTCAGTTCCTGCTTCCTTATGATTTGCCAGCCTCCCTTACCTCTGCTTTGGGATTCTACCCAATAGTTAGGACTGCAGCAATGTGGAATGAAGAACATAGTACAGTTTTGTACCTACCATAAATGTAGATGTTCGAGGATCCACATTGCTGCAGTCCAATTTACCCTCCCTCCTTCCCCTCTGTGTTTAGGGGTGGTTGTGTAGGTGAGGTTATATTCTGGTAATTTTGTATATATTGTACATATTTTTGGCGCAGGTATGTTTGGAGTTTTTGGTTTTGGCCTTATCTTTTCAGGGTCTTCTGACATCTGGGGCAAGAAAAGACTGAAGATATGACGTCGGTCATGCGCATTAGTACCCAGACGTACTGACGTCAGTCTAATGCGCCCTGACCGACGTCAGCCATATACTTTGGTATTCGGGCCGACTGGACAGCGGACTACCCAATAGTTAGGACTGCAGCAATGTGGATCCTCGAACATCTACATTTATGGTAGGTACAAAACTGTACTTTAGCCAACAGGGTGCTGGCGCAAATTGGGCTACTGTTGGCCGAAGAAGAAGAAGTGGGGGAAGGCATGCCCGAAGGCAGGAAGAGAGGAGGAAGGTTAGTAGTGTAGCACTGAGGGTAGGAACTTTGAATGTTGGCAGTATGACTGGTATAGGGAGAGAGCTAGCTGATATGATGGAGAGAAGGAAGGTTGATATATTGTGCGTGCAAGAGACCAGATGGAAGGGAAGTAAGGCCAAGTGTATAGGAGGCGGGTTCAAATTGTTCTATCATGGTGTAAATGGCAAAAGAAATGGGGTAGGGGCTATCCTAACGGAAAAGTATGCCAAGAGTGTTTTGGAGGTGAAGAGAGTATCTGATAGAGTGATGTTTATGAAGCTTGAAAATGATGGTGTAATGATGAATGTTGCTAGTGCATATGCTCCACAAGTTGGATGTGCGATGGATGAGAAAGAAAAATTTTGGAGCGAGTTGGATGAAGTGGTGATGAGTGTACCCAAGGGTGAGAGACTAGTGATTGGAGTGGACTTCAATGGGCATGTTGGTGAAGTGAACAGAGGGGATGAGGAAGTGATGGGTGGGTATGGTGTTAAGGAGAGGAATGCAGAAGGTCAGATGATTGTGGATTTTGCGAAACGGATGGACATGGCTGTGGTGAATACGTATTTTAAGAAGAGGGAGGAGCATAGGGTGACGTACAAGAGTGGAGGAAGATGCACACAGGTGGATTATATCCTATGTAGGAGGGCCAGTCTGAAGGAGATTGGAGACTGTAAAGTGGTGACTGAGGAAAGTGTAGTTAAGCAGCATAGAATGGTGGTCTGCAGGATGATGTTGGTGATCAAGAAGCGGAGGAGGAGTGTGAAAGCAGTGCCAAGGATTAAATGGTGGAAGTTAAAAAAGGGTGATTGTGAGGTGGATTTCAGGGAAGAGTTAAGACAGGCACTGGGAGGCAATGAAGAGTTACCGAATAGCTGGGTAACTACAGCAGAGCTAGTAAGGTGCTTGGTGTTACATCTGGACAGAGGAAGGAGGACAAGGAGACATGGTGGTGGAATGAGGAAGTACAGGAGAGTATACAGAGGAAGAGGCTGGCGAAGAAGTGGGATTGTCAAAGAGATGAAGAAAGTAGACATGAGTATAAGGAGATGAGGCGCATGGCAAAGAGAGAGGTGGCGAACGCTAAGGATAAGGCATATAGAGAGTTGTATGAGAGATTGGACACTAAAGAGGGAGAAAAGGACCTGTACCGATTGGCTAGACAGAGGGACAGAGCTGGGAAAGACGTGCAGCAGGTAAGGGTGATAAAGGACAGTGAGGGAAACTTACTCAGAAGTAAGGAGAGTGTGTTGAGTAGATGGAAAGAGTACTTTGAAGGGCTGATGAATGAAGAGAATGATAGAGAGAGAAGGCTGGATGATGTGGGGATAGTGAATCAGGATGTGAAGCAGATTAGCAAGGAGGAAGTAAGGACAGCTATGAAGAGGATGAAGAATGGAAAGGCTGTTGGCCCAGATGACATACCAGTGGAAGCATGGAGGTGCTTAGGGAAATGGCAGTGGAATTTTTAACCAGATTGTTTAATGAAATTTTGGAAAGTCAGAGGATGCCTGAGGAGTGGAGAAAAAGTGTTTTGGTACCTATCTTTAAGAATAAGGGTGATGTGCAGAGCTGCAGTAACTACAGAGGTTTAAAAATGATCAGTCACAGCTTGAAGTTATGGGAAAGAGTAGTGGAAGCTAGGTTAAGAAGGGAGGTGATGATTAGTGATCAGCAGTATGGTTTCATGCCAGGAAAGAGAACTAAAGATGCAATATTTGCTCTGAGAGTGTTGTTGGAGAAATACAGAGAAGGTCAGAAGGAGTTGCATTGTGTCTTTGTGGACTTAGAGAAAGCATATGACAGGGTGTCTAGAGAGGAGTTGTGGTATTGTATGAGGAAGTCGGGAGTGGCAGAGAAGTATGTAAGAGTGGTACAGGACATGTACAAGGGTAGTGTGACATTGGTGAGGACTGCGGTGGGATTGACAGATACGTTTAAGGTGGAGGTGGGTTTACATCAAGGATCAGCTCTGAGCCCTTTCTTATTTGCAGTGGTGATGGACAGGTTGACAAATGAGATTAGACAGGAGGCCCCATGGACTATGATGTTTGAAGATGACATTGTGATATGTAGTGAGAGTAGGGACCAGGTTGAGGAGACCCTGGAGAGGTGGAGATATGCTTTAGAGAGGAGAGGAATGAAGGTCAGCAGGGCTAAAACAAACAGAATATATGTGTGTAAATGAGAGGGAGGGTAGAGGAATGGTGAGGATGCAGGGAGTAGAGTTGGTAAAGGTGGATGAGTTTAAGTACTTGGGATCAACAGTTCAGAGTAATGGTGAGTGTGGAAGAGAGGTGAAGAAGAGAGTACAGGCAGAGTGGAATGGGTGGAGAAGAGTGTCAGGAGTGATTTGTGACAGACGGGTACCAATAAGAGTGAAAGGGAAGGTCTACAAGAGGGTAGTGAGACCAGCTATGTTATATAGGTTGGAGACTGTAGCATTGTTGAAAAGGCAGGAGTCAGAGCTGGATGTGGCAGAGTTAAAGATGTTAAGATTTGCACTGGGTGTGACTAGGATGGACAGGATTAGGAATCAGTATATTAGAGGGTCAGCTCAGGTTGGACAGTTTGGAGACAAAGCAAGAGAGGCGAGATTGCGTTGGTTTGGACATGTGCTGAGGAGGGATGCTAGGTATATTGGGAAAAGGATGCTAAGGATGGAGCTGCCAGGTAAGAGGAAAAGAGGAAGGCCCAAGATGAGGTTTATGGATGTGGTGAGAGAGGACATGCAGGCGGTTGGTGTGAAAGAGCATGTTGCAGAGGACAGGAAGAAATGGAAACAGATGATCCGCTGTGGCGACCCCTAACGGGAACAGCTGAAAGAAGACGAAGATTAATTGCGTCAAAATGCATATACAGTATATGAGCTTGCATAATCAAAATGAAATATACATTTGACAGTAGGGTTGTCTTGATTGTTTCTGTGTGTACAAATTACAGTTAACATAGTTTGTTTTGTAACACTTTGCTATCCGTCTCACTAGAAAAAGGGTCACCATAATAACACACAATAAGAAAGCCTCTACGGTTGCTCCATTTACAGACATTTTGCCTTAACCATAAGTCAAATTATTCTGTGTGACATTACATCAAATAGTAAAATAAAATGGATTAATGGCATATTAAAAATACAGAATAAACAGTATTATAAACATATATATCAGTTCTATTTAAAGTGCAACATATGCATTACTCCAACAGATGGCTATTTTTTCAAAAATACTCTTCATTATGAGGTGGATACCTTGTTTTACTCCCAACCATTTGTAGGCTGCACTGAACAACTTCCAGTAAAGATTCAGTGATTCAAACCTCCATTGTCCAATCACCGGAGTTACTATGCAGCTGTCACTTAGTTGAGACCATACAGTTCCTTGCTGAGAAGGTACAAGCATTCTGTTTCCCCACTGTGATGTTTGTACTAAGGCAAGCTACTACTTTTGCTTACACATTCTGCTAGTCACTAACAAGATGAGATGGGAGGTCTGGGTATGTCTTCTGGTTTTCTTGTGAGGAACAGGACCACCAGTTTGGCTGCACTGCTACTAGCCCCTTTTTGCTTTCATTTAGAGCAGAATGATGGCTTAGTTTCAAAATCACTGCCTCACAGTCCGGGGTTCACTCTTGGCCTTCAGGCATTGCCTACTTGTTTTGTACATTTTTCCTTTGTTTGTATGTTATTTTTCTTTCTGGGTGCCATGGTTTCTTTGCACCTCACAACATGCCAGGTGACTTGTTGCATTAAATTCTGTGAGTAAGTGCTATATTTCCTTTGCCCTTGTGGCCTGGGTCATGGAAGCAAAGGGTTAAAACTTCAAAAAAGTAAAAGCTACTCATTCGAAAGTTAGTAAGAGGACATCATTAGCTGGTGCAATTTTCTGTAGGAAGTGTACATCTTTTTTTATCCTTTTATGCAAGGCATCAGACCAGGAAATACCTGTTCTAAGCAGTATCACTAGAGGAGCTCCGCCCTAGGAATCTGAGGCCAACAACAATGGCGTAGAGGGATAAAGACTTGATGATGACTGATATAACATGAGTCAACTAACAGCTCAGGCACTTGCTGCAGCTGTCATGGATAACACAGATGTGACTCATCTTAGCTAGCTTGTCTCTTTTCAGCAGAGAGGTTGAGGGGTCATGTGTTACCAAGTCCTCTGTGCAGAGAGTGCAGGCTTCGACGTAGGGCATGGTTGGCTCGACAAGTTGCATCACTCATAAAAGTGAGTGACACACCCTCACTGATGTATGTACCTTGCATGCCTAACCTTAATCAGCTTTCCAGGTATGCATATTGGGATAAGGGAAAAAAAAACTCCATTCCTTTGTGCACACAAAAGGCCCACTGTTGATCTGATCAATCCTCATCCTCGAGGAATGAATGAATGAATGAGCCGTAAGGTTCTTACCAAGGGGATGGGGGACTGAATGGGTCAGCAGGGAACCAAGAGAGAAAGCTAGATGGTCAGAAGAGGAATACACCAAAAAAAAAAAAAAGAAAAGAAAAAAAATGATCCAGGAGTTTGATTACCTGTTGAGCTATGACTTCAGTTAGCATTTGCTGTTTTTTGCCATTTTCTTAGTGACAGCTGACAGCTTTATTCTGTTGAAAGTTATACACTAAGACATTACAGACTTTCTTCCAACCTGAAGTAATTTTTGCAGTAATAACATCAGGCATCACTACTTGTGTCAAAAGTCCCATCTCCCTCATCAGTTTGACAAAGTTGGCTCTTGTCAAGGGTATTAGCTTTGGACACAAACACAACCTTGCAGGGAGCAGCAAGCACTACATGTAGGGTAAGTCTTTGACACAACAATAATATCTATTTATAAAGTGTGAATCAATATTTAAGTTCATAACTTACTTTCAATCAATAAAAAGGGAACAGAAAGCACAATAGTAAATAGTAATTGTGGACTTTCTCATTACAGCAGTGTCTTCCTTTGTCTATTGCCATCTTTAGTCTGCCTTCTGTATTTTTTAACCAACATAGCATACATGCCTTCCTTTTTGTGTTCTCCCACTTAGAAATACAATAACTTATATTTTGAAAGAGGGAAAATCTCTTATCCTGAATAGTAATGGTGTAGATTTTTTCCCTAAATAGTGCAGATCTTTTTGGTTTGGTAAAAGCAAAAACAGTCTTGCTTTAGACACCTTCATCCACTTTCCTTGAGCACTTCTGGTGATTGCAAGTATTACAAATGTACACTATGGTTTTACTACTAAGAAGCCACACCAGGCAACATACTACAAATGCATACGCTACCTCATGTAAGAGGAACATATATCAACTGATGGAAAAATCAGGAAGGGAGATTTCAAAGCTGAGGTTTAGCATAATGGTTAAGGTTTTTGCCTCATAGACAGAATGTATAGTGGTTTTCTGACCTCGGGTTATTAGCTAGGCTGAAAATGACCCTTCAAACTGGTTAGCCTAGTTTTCACTTATGAACCTATTTAGCCTAGTATTCACTTATGAACCTGTGAAACGAGCAGTTATCTCCAAAGTAAGATCACTCTAAAACAGTGCCGCAGTTGACTAGCCAGAATTTATTCCTTTAATCCCCCCAAACTCAACTTGAGTATCACTACCTTGATGTCAGATTCCAAGTTCTAGAAGACAGACTGATGGAATTGACATGCAGCTGATGCAAGTCTATGATGCAAAATCTGTTTTGACCTTGCACATTTTAGACTAGGAACATTCAGAATGCTATAATATCTGCCTGACTCAGTTGAGTTGGCTTGGAGAGGTTAGTCATGAATGTACCAGAAGGGTACTCAGTCTAGGTCTGTGTAAATCTCCATATGTTCAAGTTTGTGAACCTTGTGACCTGAGCAGCTAAAGGGTTGCTTATTTGGTAAACCATCTGTTTGAACTCCTTACCTTGTAGCACTGTACTGAAAATAAATGAACAAACAAAAAAATAACTAACTAAATAAATTTCCTCTAGCACTAAAATTCCCAGATAATCTTATGTATGTAAGCCCCCAAGCCCCTTCACATGCTATGTCCTGCTCACTCTAAACCAAACAAATATTTGCACATATAGATACACAGTCTAGCTACACCTGTACCAATGTCCATACTAAGCTAGTGACTGTAACCCTGTCCCCAGCAGCCACAAGTTGTCAGAAACAGATCTTCATTTCCCCAACACATAAAAAAATGTTCTTGCTGTGATTTCCTTGGTAGTTCAGTGGGTCTGAAGAAGGAAATTGGTGGTTTAGCATGCAAGTGACTGGACAAGCATAGTTTGCTTGTATCTCCTTCCTGCACAATCCCAACCCCAGTACCCTGCCTTGTTGTGCCACTTTAAGTGAACACATCACACATAAATAAATAAATAAATAAATAGCTAAATCAATAGATAAATACATAACACCATCTGTTGTTGTGCCTTCTGCAACTTCAGCTATGCAACACCACTATTTATGTATGACTTACAATCATAGAATTTCTGTCCAATGCACCTGAGTTTTTGGTTTAATGCGCTGTAAACATAAACAGTTTGTTTATTTTAAGACAAACGTAAATCATTCACAGTAGGCCTTGCTCAGCCAATTTATTTTTGCAGAATAGACTTGACAGATTTTTCTAGGAAGCATCTCTACTAGCAGCAGTTAATAAAGCAATGAACAATAAAAAAAATACTTTGGTCTTTTGCTCTTGACTGTATTGCCAGTGTCTGGGGTTTGATTAGTAGGCCTGGGGGTGGATTGTACAGTCCAGTGACCTGTAGTTTCTCATCCTGGGAGTTAATAGAGGGATTAGTAAGGTCAATACTTTGGCTAGATCTTTGCAGTGTCTTAGATTCACACATATAGAACTGAAGTGTTAAACACCTTGTTCTTGTGTGCCAGTGTACTGCACACGGCGACATAGCCAAGAACTTGGTTAAAGAGGTAAAATCTATCAGCATACCAGGGTAGTTCTAGCATCCACCACCTGTTGTGACATGCCAGTATTGGCTTTCTTCTTGGTACAACAATAACAAGGATGGAATGTAAACTACACTGCTAAGAAAGAAAGGCAGGAGGAGGAAAAGGATGGGGTTCTAGGTATCTAGCTTCACCTGATGTGTCAAAAGATGCAAATACAAAGACACTGATATATATATGTTGTTTGACAGTACATTATCAGAGATAACATATCTTCTAATTGAAGAATCTTTCCAAAATTGTATCGTAAAAATATTGCTTCATAATCTGTCACAATGTAGTTTTATTAAAACAGTCCATATGGCATTTTTAACTTCTGTTATGACAAAAAGACAGTAAAGTGAATAGGCGAGTTTCAGTGATAAGAATGTCCTCAAGTTGTTTTGCAAAGGAAAAAGAAACATGGGCATCAACAATGATTAGAGCCTGCATGTCTCAATAATAAGAAAAGTTGCATCTTGCCAGCTCAGTCATCTTTTAAGGGGAGGAAGGAGATGGTGGGGATCCACATAATTTAAATAGTAGCTGACAAAACTTTTAATGTTTTACTCCACTAATGTAAGAATATCTTATCAAATGAGTGGAAAGGTTTGCCCTTCTTGTATCACACATGGGTACTACACCAAAATACCTTAATGCCAGCTTGTACTCACTCTTCATTTGTTCCACAGCGTCGATTTGTGGGACAGCCATACTTTCTAAGAGTTTCTGTCAGGTCTCGATACAGTTCATCTGCAAGTGCATGGGGAATACCATCCCAGGCCAAGATAAGAATGACGATGACTGCTGACTTGCAGTGGTGGCCTGCTCTTTCTCGAACCAAGCACAACAGCTTCTCTTCTTCACTGCTCCTTCGTATTACCTGTGCAAAGCAAGCAGTTTATTCATGAATGCTAAAAAAAAGTCTTTTTACTATCTCACTTTTTGCTTGCCTTCCCTAATTAAGTGCCACTTTCCCCATCACATGTGAGAAGTGAGGTAGACAAAGGAAACAACAGCTAAATGACAGCTCACCACCACGCTATCAATTGATATTTGAGAGGGATCTTTGCAATGAGCTGACTCTTGGGTACTGTTTCCAGGTGCTTGTACAGCAGCCAATTCCTTTATTGAGCTTGTCTTTCTGTACTTACAACATGCACACTACCAGATATACAGGCACAGGTATTCTTGTGACAATTAAAGGGGCACACCTGTCACCAGGATCCTTGGTTCTTGACTCTCACTGAATACTGAGAAAGTACATCTGTTAGTAAAAGAAAACATCAAAGATAGAACAACTGTGTTAGAACTTACCATAAACAGCAGACAGTCAAGTAAATCACTTTTGGAGTATTGTTAATTACTGGGACTTCAGCCACAGAAAGCCAAGATGTCTGCCCCATCTTCCACAGTTCAGCACCTTTACCCCTCCAGGAGTGGCAGATGCCCAGCCCTCCACTATAGCTGGACATCTCCAGTATAAAATGGATGTCTGCCCATATCATAATTGAGCATTCCTGCCTAAGGAATGGACCATGAGCAGTGGAATCTGAAGGGTACTGGAAAGACCAAAAATAGAACTGTCAGAACAAATAGGCAGGTATGTAATACTTACATTATCATCTGTGCATTTGGTGGAGAACAAGTTGGCTCTTTGCTTATTTTTTCCCTTTTTCCAAACTTATTGTTCTAGGTTCAAATTAAGTTAAGAATTAAAACCGCTAGCATACACCAGGTTGATTTTATATAAAACAGCACTTCTTACACTATTAAAAAACTCAATAAGCAGACACTGGTTAAAAGTTCTGTACAGCATTAATAAGGCAGGAGATAAAAAGCATCCCTTACAAAAGTTTCATTTCTAGCAGAAAGGAGTAAAACACCATTTGTTTGTCCAAAGAAAAGTTATTTTACATCCAGAAGTTCTGATCGACAAAGTCTCTTTTAAGGTTCTTTGGTCCTTAAGGAGCATTGGAGGAGCAGGTATGAATTCTATGTCCACTCACAGAGGAATCCATATTACTGAAACAATTCATGTAAATCTATGGTAGTCTCTCCTTAAGCAATGAAGGTCCATTTAATCACAGACAAAACTTGGTTAGTTTCTATCTTAAACAAATCTCTTATTCACTGCAGATATGTCTGTTTTTGCCCCTGTGACTTGGTGGACAACCACAGTTCTGTAATCAGCAAGTTGAAATATCGCAGTTTCAGTTCCCTTTACTAGAGTGTGACTGTATAGCAGTCCTCTGTCATGCAACCAAGATTCTCAGAGTTCAGCTTTAGCTGTGCAGTTCTACATTCTTTATAGTTAGCTTGGCAGCTCAGAACAGAATGATTAAACTGCTAAACAGTTACAGAAGAAAGAATGAGTGACTCTCTGCAAGCATATATCCCAATATATGTGTCTTGCAAAAAAGGAGGGAGACCTTGGCATGTCTGGTGTGGATTAATTCCATCTTTATTTTTTAAGCCTGTGGAATTAATTTGTTTTTCTCTGATCTAAGAATACCTCTCAACCTCTTAGAGCAAGAAATATGGACAAAGCCATAAATACTGGGGGGACAAAGGCCCAAAATAGGGACACTTTTTAAATATTGTTCTTACAAACTAAGAAGGTTAATAGAATAACTGGTATTGCATTAGCATGAATTGTCTGAATGGTATGAAGTTGTAAACTCAAATGTCTGTCGTTATTTTCTGATTTAACACAATGATTTGCCAGTAAATCATAATTTCATGAGAAACAAACCAAAAATATGAGGGAAAAATCGGGACATTCTGCAAAAATTTGTACAGTTGAGAGGTATGGATCTAAGTGTATTGCTCTATGACAAAGATATGTTTAGAGGGAGGAAGACATTTGATTTATAAACACTGTTTCCTATAACATCATCTATGTTTATTGCTGTTCAAACCTCTTGACACTTCAGTGACCTAGAGGAAAATAATGCCCAGCTCATATGTCCACTTTAAGAGTCTATTCCTTTCAGTGATGCCATTTGATCTACATTCATTTTGCAAGATTAAAATTGACACCAGTAAAGAAAGCCAAGAATTTTTTTTGAGTGAGCATAGCTTCATGCACTTCTGTTTTTCAGTGTCTTTCTTACATACTGCCACATTATATATCTGAAGATTAGCAAAATTAATGCAAAGCAATACATAAAAGGATGAATTAATAAATACAATCACTGCACAACAGCAATGGCATTATGCAAACAGTATCCAATAGTATACACACTGGCATTAAGGATAATAATAATAGCAATAAAAATAATACTAATTATGGCTCCATTCTGGGATACTAATTTTGTAACGGATAAGCTAATTTTGCTTCCATTTGAACCTGCAGCTAGTTCAACCCTAACGTTCCTAACTTGGAAGACAGCTTTACTTGTTCTTTTTTTTTTTTTTGCTATTTGTTTTTTACTAGATTATTCAGTAAGTTATATCACACTAAATTTATATCGAAATTGCATTTTTACACAGACATTAACAATCAACAATAAATAATAAACACAACAAGATTAACACTATAACACCTATGTACAAGGTGTCTACATATATAAAATTTGTAATAAATTACAGTTTTAACTAGAATTTGTCATAGTTGGTTAAATATATTTTTGTCTAACAATCATAAACCATATGTTGCCATTTAGCCAGTATATCTAAATTACATCTCCATTAACTATTTGTTTATAAATCAATTGTATTTTATGAGGCTTAAAAATGCTTTACTATAGAAATTTCTAAGAGAAAAGTTTCCATCTTGATGTTGAGGTTAGAGTAGAAAATGTGTGTATGTTTTTTTTCTCATTATCACTATGGTGATAATTATTAATGGATACAAAATATTCCCAGTATTTATCACTGCAAGACTGTATTTTATTTTTTAAGTATTTTATACATTTTAGAAAGATAACCTTTCTCTGGAACATTTAGAAGTATTGATGGTATCAAATATTCTATAAATTTAGGTATCTCATTTTTAACTCGTTTGCATTAAAGATAATCTTTCAATTTTGCATATCAAGCCACATTTCATTGTCTAAGTTAAATTTATTTATAATAATGTCTAAAGAATTAACTTTTTCTTTGTCCATAAGTTGCAACCAGAGCATTAGTTGTTTTTCTTTGAATACATTTATTGAAAATGTATTAAATGTGCTAATATTATTTTATGTATAAGATATATGGAAGACCAGGAATATCCATGCCACATACTCAGGCATTCTATAAACAAAAGTTTTAAAGCTGGAGATTGTCATTGTTATATATGTTGAATTTATTTGTATTTTCTGATATGTAAGAATATAGTCTTTTAATAGCCAGAGAAAACTATTATTATAGATTTTGTTGTAGCATTTTGTATTTAATTGATAATTCTTCAAGATAATATGTTCCTGTATATCTTTCCATTTAGCAGAATAGTTTTTATTTGTCCATAACATAATTGTTTTGATGATGGCTGACACAGAATATAATTCTATGTCAGGCAAACTTATCCCACCATTATACCATCTATGTTTACAGTGTTTAATTGCCAATCTAGGTCTATTAGGATGCCAAAGAAATTTGAGTATTAGTGAATTAAAATGTTTTATGTGTTGTTTGGGAACAGGTAGAGCTAAAGATTGCATTATATACAGTATTTTGGGTAAAATTATCATTTTTATAATCAAAAGTCTTTCTTCCATTGTGAATAGAAATTTGTTCTATTTATTAAAATATTTTTAATCTTTTCAAGACTTCTGTTATAATTTATATTAACCATGTCTTTAATATTCTTTGTTTTACTCCAAGATATGTCATCTCTAGCTAAGTATTTAGAAAAATCTCCTGAGAGGTTAGTAATATTAAGAGTTTATGCATAATATTTTTGTCATCTTCATTAAATTTTAAACCCGATACGGACTGAACATTTTTAATAATTTTGAAAAAGGTGTTAAGTGAATTAGAATTATCCTTTAACATTAGTAGAATACCATCTGCAAATAATCATTTCAAGTTTAAATTATGTCCAGATTGAATTCCTTTAATTTCTGAGTTCTCTCTAATGTAATTTGCAAAGGGTTCCATAATTAATGTGAATGGTAAAGGTGACAGGGGACAACCCTGTTTTGAACCCTTCATAATAGGAATAGATTGTGATAGGTATGAGCCAATTTTTATTTAAGCTAATGATTTTTCATAAAGATTTTTGATAAGATATTGAAATCCTATTGGAAAATTACTCTCTCGTAGCACTAATAAAAGATAATCCCAACTAACTGTGTCGAAAGCGCTATTAATGTCTAAGCTTACTTGTTTCTTTCGGCTTTTCCTGGTTAGGGGTCGCCACAGCGGAACTCCGGTCCGCTAATGATTGGTAGATGATTTTTACATGCCGAGTTACCAGCCCTGATGCACAACCTTCAATGAAGGTACGCCCCTTCACGCATGTCTCCACGCAGAAGACGCTCTAGCTGAGAATCAAACTGGACAGCATCTTACTGTGAGGCGACAATGCTACCGCAGCACCACCACCGCGATATTAATGTCTAAGCTTACTAATGTTAAATATTCCTTTATATTATTAGTATAATCAGTTATGGTTAATATTCTTTTAATGTTATCGTAAGTATTCCTATTCTTTATGAAACCAGTTTGATCTTTATTGATTAAATATGGTAAGAATTGTACTCTGTTGGCAATGATGGACATAAACATTTTATAATCAACATTTAACAATGATATAGGCCTGTATGAAATACATTCTGTTGGGTCCTTGTCAGATTTCAGTATAGGGGAAATAAGTGTATGTTTCCATGAAGGTGGGACTGTCTCGAAATCCAATCTTTTACTTATTGAAAAGTATTAAGTAAAATATTTAGTACATTTTTAGGCATCGATTTATATAGTTCAGATATTATTCCATCATTACTTGGTGCTTTATATGATTTAAATTTTGATATTTGGTTAGTAAGCTCATTCATAGTTATATGTTTATTTATTATTTTCATATGCTGGTCTGTTAGTCTGTTTTTAGTATATTTTTATTGCTACTTGTGTGTCCATATCAGGTTTATCTTTATTCATTTTTTTTTTAAATGTGTTCTAAACTCATTAAGTATATCATCTATGTTGGTAACTTTTATTCTTTTTTCACGTACTATATATTTCATTGATATGATTAGATTTTATCATTTTAGTTCTAGAAACTATTTTACGTAATTTGGGGTTTACTGAATAGTTTATTAATTTTATCTTTTCCAAATAAATTTTGACTTTATGATTTAGTATTTCTAAATATTTACTTTGTAAATTGTTTATTTTTTTAATTGAATGTTATTACTATGAAGATTTATCTTTAACTTATCTATCCTTTCCTGTAAGTCTTTGTTCCATTGTTTTCTCTTACTGAATACCAGTTGGTAATTCTACCATATAAATATGATTTAAGTGTGTCACATATATATAGTTTTGATATTTCTGTTGAGTTATTGAATTCTAAATAAATATTAATCTCTTTGTCAAAAAAATTCTTTAAAATCTTTCATAGTGTATGCTGGAATTCTTTTAAAATGGATATTATTATTAAAATTCATAAAAAGATCAAATATCATGGCATTATGATCCGATATTGGGCATGAAATTATTTTGACTTTATCTAGTTTTAAGACTAAGTCATTTGAGACAAAGATTCCGTCAGTTGTAGACTGAGTTCCATGCCTATTTGAAAAGTGAGTGAACCTAAGGGAATCTTTTTCTAAAAATTCATTAGAGTCTTTTATATTAAGAATATTAACAAAGTTTGATAATGCTATAGCAGTAGATAATATTCTCCATCTTCCCCTGGAATTAGTATCCTTTTCATGCAATATACCATAAAAATCACCAGCAATAATAAGGCTACCGTTTGAATACTGCATAATCAGATCTAAATGAGACTTAGCTGTTTTAACTCCTAGCTCAGGAATCCAATATAAATTTACTAGGGAATATATTTTTCTGTTTACTAATATGTTAGCTAAACAAAACATGCCTTTATCATCGTCATGAGTGCTCAAAATATGTGGTAAAGGTAATGAATTTTTCCATAATATGGCAACTCCTCTCCTTTTTTGATTAAACTGAAAACTAACTACAACTGTGTACTGTTTAGTATTCATTCTACTTGTATCTGTTGATATTAGATGTGTTTCTTTAACAAATACAATTTGTGATGAAGATAATTTTAAATATTTCTAGAAACTGGCTCTCTTACAACCATTAATGTTTACTGAAATATATTTTAAACTTGCCATCAAAAAAGTCAATACTTTCATTATAGATAAATCGTTTATGTTATATATTTAAAGTTTTTGCATAAACCACTAGTTCATTTTTATATTTTATTAATAATACTACATTTATCTTTTCATCTCAGTCTTGAAATTTGAATGCAGACAGCAAAAAGAGAAGTGTTATAACTAAAATTATATAATGTAATGAAACTCTAACAATCCATCCCCACATGGAGTAAAGAACTCCAGAAATTCCACCCAAGTCATTCTATCTATCAAGTGAAACAGAACTAATTCAGCTCAACAGTTCAGTATTTATGACTTTCTATTAAGATTTTAGTGAGAAAAAGTTTATACTTATTAAAAATTATACTTAAAAATTCCCCATTGTTAGCATATGATTACAGAATGTTTGGGAAGTTTTAATTGTAATCATATATTGTTTTTCGATTAAGTGATCTAATGTCATTCAAATTGCATAACAATTTATAACCAAGATTAATATTTTTTTAAATGACAATTTGATAAATTATAAAGATGAAGAAGAGGAGAAAGAGGATTTGATTGTTTTGACAGCAAGAACAACACATTCAGCATCTCAGCATAACTTTTATCTAAGTTACAAAATAGTAATATAACATAAAGGCATTTTGCCTTTAAAAAGTTGACTGTGTCTAGCCATGATGTCAAGCCAGAAGAGATGAAACAATCTACTGTACCTTTTAGCAAATAGGTATTAATGTGACTGCTGTAAAATGAGTTACACTAACAAATAGTAGTACATAAATTATGTGATTTAGACTGTATCATGAAAACATTTCTTAACTTATAGTGTTGCTTTGTATGACTTTCTACTAGTGGTTGAAAATGATATATTTGGTCTGGCAGAAGTTGATTGTATCCACCATATAAATTTTCAACACATTCCCTCTAGAACTATGCTAAACTTAATGGTGATGTCCTTCATGGATGCATCTGCAGTCATAACAAGTGGGTTGTCCTGTTGACAGGCAGCCCTGCAGTCGGCCGGATTCCAAAGTCCGGGTCCGGCTTCGGCTGATGTCGCACTCCACCCGACGTCATCTCTGTTGGTCTTCGGGTATAAAAGCATCAGCCGACGCCATTTTCCTCAGTCTTTCTTGCGCGTGGCCAAGCAGAAGCTGTTCGCAAGTGCCGGTCGGTCGGATCCAGAGATTACTTCACCGAATACTACCAAGACTTCTAAAGCTAAGTACCCCGTTGGGGACTCTTTCTTGCCTCAGCCGATGTCAGAAAAGTTAACAATTGTTTAACCTGTGGGAAACAAATACCTCATAAAGATTTCCACTCTTACTGTCTGCCTTGTTTAGGCCCAGCCCACGACGTAGCAGCCTGTTCGGCCTGTGCCTCTTTCAACCGACGAACGCTTAGGCGTCGGTCGGAGTTTGCAGAACAGTTTTTCGGTACTGATTTTGCGTACATTATGCCGTCGGATCCTCCGACTACCCAATCTTCCAAAAAACGCAAAGATAAAGACCGACACTCGCGGTCCGCAGTTTCGGCAGAAACCACGGTAAAGCAAACCGCGAGTGTCTCGGTTTCGGCCGAAACCGAGAAAACTGATCAAAGTACAGCTGAACCTATTCTTACAACTGAGGCCCCTGCTACAACTCTTGAATCGACCTCAGAAATTTTACCCACTACGGTGGTTGACTTATCAGACACCATCCCCTTGGATGTCTCTACTCCAGCACGTGGTGCTGCTAGGCCTCCAGCAGCCATGTCCATTAAGGCCTTCGCCAGGGCTAAAGCAGCCAAGACTACTAAACCAGTGCCTGTTAAACCCCCCACATCCAGGCCCTCTTCTAGTTCTCAAATGCTTTCTTTGGCAGAAGATTTAATTTCTTTAATTAGAGGATCTCAATCTCACCCAGACAGGGCCTCTCAGCCCCCAGAGAAGAGACCTAGGGCAGAGCCCCCTGAGCCAGTGTCTTCTGATGATTCTGCTGATGAATCAGACATAACTGACCAGCCAGAGGCTCCCTTCTCCAATTTTGAAGATTCTGATGCTGAAGAATCCATTCCAGCTGCTTCCCCACCAGAAGAATTCTCCTTTGGGGAAACCTTGCATGCCATGCGAGAACAGTTCCAATGGCAGCAACAGGATTTTTCAGAATCCAGAAAAAGACTTAGGACCTTTCTGCACCTCCCACAGCACAGGCCCTTAGCTATACCTCCTGTTCTCTCTGTGGTGGATGATGCTTTCAATGATGTTTGCTCCGCTCCAGATTCTTTACCCCCAGCCCCTGCCTAACCAGACAGATTTTACAGGGTGCCAGATACTCATCACCACCTTTACAAGGCCCCACTTGCAGACCCAGAAACTATATCCCAGGGTCCCAAGGCAGTAGCCGCGACCACAGCTAAAAACCCTATTCCTTCTGAAAGGGAAGCAAGGTCATTAGACAGATGGGGTTACAAGGTCTACACTTCAGCTACTCTCTCAGCTAGAGCTTTAAACTGTCAGTTTCACATGATACAATACCAAGAGTTTATGCTTGATCAGTTAACTAAAAAACTAACCACTGATGAATCTCTTGATAAGAAATATGTATTAGAGATGGTAAATAACATACAACAGGTTAGCAACCATTCCTTAAAATGTGGCTATGATGCACTGGAGGCTTCATTTAGATCAGCCATGACAGGCACAGTGATAAGAAGGCATGCATGGCTAAAGGAACAAGCTTTACCGGATCATGTTAAAGCTAAGTTACTAGATGCTCCTATGGACAAGACAGGTTTGTTTGGTACACCTGCCCAGCAGGTTATGAAGAAAATGGAAGAAAAGGCAAAATCTGTTCAAACTGTTAAAGATTTCTTGCAGGTTCAACCCCAAGGTTTAGCAGGAACTGGCCTGCCAAAATTGGTCCTTTCCTGACTCCACAAAATTTCAAAGGGGCAGGAATAGACGTTCCAGAGGCAGAAACCAATCCAGAGGAGGTGCCTACAGAGGACGACAGTGGCAAGGTAGCAACAGAGGCACAGACACAGCCACTGCCACTACATCAGCACAACCACAGTGACTTAATCCTAACTCCGCCTACCAGGGAACAAATAGCAGCTCCTCTAGGCGGAAAGTTAACCTTATTTTTAAAGAACTGGCACTACATAACAAAAGACAAGTGGATTTTACAAACCATAGATCAAGGTTACCGGTTTCACTTCCACACTTTACCAGTCAAAAGAGGAATGCCAAATCTACCTCCAAATCAAAAAACAGAGGCTCTACGCCAGATAATGGAGTTAGTAAACATGAGAGCTGTGGAAAGAGTGCCAACAGCAGAACAAGGAAAGGGGTTCTATTCCAGACTATTCCTAGTTCCAAGAAAGGAAAAAAGTTGGAGACCAATTCTCGACCTGTCCACCTTAAATACATACATCATTGTCCCAAAATTCAAAATGCTGACCTTACAGCAACTTCTTCCCATGCTGGGCAAGGAGTCTTGGCTGGTAACTCTAGATCTCAAGGAGGCATACCTGCACGTCCCCATTCGACCAATCTGCAGAAGATACCTCAGATTTCTTGCAGGATCAGAGCACTATCAATTCTCAGCATTGCCCTTTGGCTTATCTACTGCGCCCAGAGTATTCACAAAATGCCTGGCATCAGTAATCACCCATTGCAGACTACAGGGAATTCAAATTTACCCATACCTGGACGACTGCCTGCTACAAGGGGACAACAGAAGCAAGCTGACAACAGATTTACAAAGGGTCATTTACTTGCTACAAGGACTGGGATACACAGTCAATTTACAAAAGTCAAGGCTGATACCATCCCAAACAAGGACATTCTTGGGCTGAATTGGACACAGTACAACAAATGGCATTCCTGACTACAGAAAAACAAAAAGAACTTCCTCTTTACTTCTTGGCACTAACAAAACTGAACAAGTTAACAGCAAGAAAATTTCTGCAGGCCTTGGGCTTCATGGCATCATGCATAATCTTGGTCCCATTTGCCAGACTACATATGAGGAAACTACAGTGGTACCTAAAGAATTTATGGTCCCAACACAGACACAGTCTAGAAACAGAAATCCCACTAATTCCATGCTTAAAACAGGAGTTCCTATGGTGGGCTCAGGCATGCCAGTCAAACCCAGGCCTACCCTTCCGCAGATGTCAACCAAGCCAGACCATCACAACAGACGCTTCAGACCTAGGATGGGGGCCCACATGCTGGACAAATGCGTGCAAGGATTGTGGACACAGGATCAACTTCACCTGCACATCAATCTAAAAGAAATGCTGGCAGTAAAACTGGCAATCCAAAAGTTCAAACCATTCCTCAAAGAGGGCCAGTTGATGATAAGGACAGACAACACCACAGTCATGTGGTACATCAACAAACAGGGAGGCACTCATTCATACCCCTATGCAGAATGACCTTGGAACTGTGGACCCTGGCACTCAGCTACAACATTCAGTTACAGGCAATATTTGTACCGGGAAAGACAATACTCTAGCAGACATACTAAGCAGAACCACTTCGGATGCCCACGAATGGAAGCTGCACCGGACATCTTCAAGACCATCTCAAAGAAATGGGGAATGCCACAGATAGACCTATTCGCATCACCTCTCAATCACCAGCTCAAAAATTCTGCACAAGGACATTCCACCCACTAGCATGGAAAGTGGACTCACTCTCCTTCAACTGGAAAGGCCTAACAGCATATGCATTCCCACCTCTTCCTTTGATACACAAGGTACTACTAAAAATCAAGGAAGAACGTCCAAGGATAGTCCTGATAGCCCCAAACTGGCCAAGACAACACTGGTACCCACTACTGAAGAGCATGTCTCGGAACAATATGTGGCCAATACCCCTGATGCCTTTGATGTTAACTCAGAACAACTACAGCATCATACATCCAAACCTAAAAACGCTGCAACTGACTGCATGGAACATCACATAGCAGCAGCTAATCCAGAGCTTTCCCAAAGAGTTAAAGACATTATTCTTGAAGCACGCAGACCTTCAACAAGAAAGAACTATGCTGGAAAATGGAAAAGGTTTGTCATTTGGAGTACCGAAAGAGGAAAAGATGTGTCAAACATAGATATGCCCAACATTCTGGAGTATCTGGCCGAACTTCTTCATTCAGGCCTGTCCTACTCCTCCATCAAGATACATGCATCAGCTTTTTCAGCAGAATACAGCTTTGATCCACCTGTTTTTTCGCACCCTTTGCTCAGGCAGTTCCTCAGAGGAATCAAGAATGTAAAACCTCCAAGGAAACCACCATTACCAGCTTGGGATTTAAACTTTGTGCTAGAAAAGTTGACACTATCACCTTTTGAACCAGCAGCAACAGCAGACCTACAACACCTGTCATGGAAAACTGCTTTCCTACTGGCAATTACTTCAGCAAGGAGGGTTTCAGAACTACAGGCCTTAATGGCAGTGCAACCCTTCCTAATCTTCCACCAAGATAGAGTGTCCTTGAGGACTAATCCTACATTTATGCCTAAGGTGGTATCCAGAGTATCCTTAAACCAGGCAATCCACCTACCTACCTTCTTTCCCAACCCACAAAACAGAGGGAAAGAATACTGCATACCTTGGATGTACATAGACAGCTACGCTACTACTTGGACAGAACAAAAAGTAGCAGAAAGACTGACCAACTTTTTGTAGCCTATGCAACAGGAAGGGAAGGAAAAGCTATTTCCAAACAGACAATCTCCAAATGGATAGGAAATTGCATACGATACTGTTACTCCTTCCATGGAAAACCAATTCCACAGAACATAAGACCTCATTCTACAAGGGCAACAGCCACTACCACAGCCTTCTTACGAGGAGTGGCAACCAAGGACATTATTGAGGCGGCTACTTGGACCTCCGTGCATACATTTGCCAAGCATTATAATTTGCCTCTATATTCCAGATCCCGAGCAGGGTTTGCCACTGCTGTACTGCAAGGGATCCTAAACACACCATAATCTACTTTTATCCTCCTCCCTAGTTGGCTATGGTATTCTACCCATTGTTATGACTGCAGATGCATCCATGAAGGACATAGTACAGTTTTGTACCTACCATAAATGTAGATGTCCGAACTGGATAGCATCTGCAGTCAGGATTACCCTCCCTCCTTCCCTCTGTGGTACTCCTAGGGTGTTTACCCTCCTAATAGCTAGCTCTTGGGGAGTCTTTATGGTGTATTTGTTTGGATATATGTACATATATGCTTATTGTTGTGTTTACCTCTATCTATTTGGAAACATTGGCATCTATCCAAATTTTAGCCTGCAAGAGGGCTACTGGCATCTGGGGCAAGAAACACTGAGGAAAATGGCGTCGGCTGATGCTTTTATACCCGAAGACCAACAGAGATGACGTCGGGTGGAGTGCGACATCAGCCGAAGCCGGACCCGGACTTTGGAATCCGGCCGACTGCAGGGCTGCCTGTCGACAGGACAACCCACTTGTTATGACTGCAGATGCTATCCAGTTCGGACATCTACATTTATGGTAGGTACAAAACTGTACTTTTCTAATTGTTTCATCACTGTTTATTGACTAATGCCGTAACCATTTAAAATGCCATTACTATAATCACTCTAAAATGTAATCTGATTGCCACACAACTCCGTCTAAAGAAAAAATGATGATCAACACTTCAACAAGTAGAATATTTGTACCAGTGTTAAATGATTCTATATGCTCTAGGTTTAAATCAGTCCTTCCAACCGCATTGGTTATTATTCCTTGTGCTCTCTAAATAACTAAATTAAAGTAGAATTTAAAATACATAGATATAACTGCTGCGTATGTCTCATCATGTTAAGAGTTGTGTCACATAAGTTTAATTAATATTCAGAGGGGGAGAAAAAATGGTTTTCTTCTGTGAGATGTTATCTCACCTTATGTTAAAGGTGCCATATGTATTATTATGCTTGCATATACTAATAACTCATAAGAGTCAATGCTTCAACTTATTAGTATTTGTCTTTATCATATGTCCTCTAATCTACAATTATTCATTTGTAAGCCACAATCTTTCAGGTAGTATAGCCCCCGATAACGTATTGAGATCCTGAATCACTGTGGAAGTCTGGGCATCTAAAAATGTTTTTTTCATCTTTTTCTCCCCTCCTCCTTTTCTTTTTTATTATGTAATATATGCTTACAAATTCTTTCAATGCACTGAGATCTCAAACAGTATTTAACATCTCATAATCGTATCACAAAATAGCAATATGTTTCTTTTGTATCATGCAATATCTATTTCTTCTAATCTACGATTTTGCTCTACTATTAATATAATTTGTTTGACTTTTCACACTTCCATCAGATGCCTGTGAAAGATGGTAGTGTGTATGTTATAAATAAAACAGTGATAAGGGATATAGAATCTCAAGATAAGAAGTTTTTACTTATTTATATTAATAAATATATCTATTTATCTGTGCATCTATATGTTGAAACAGTAAAAAAAAATCAAATCATAAGATATTTTTGGGTGGTCACGTTGGTAACTTAAAGAATTTAAATACTTAACTAAATTCTAAACAGTTATGTTTAGCTCTTAATGTGTGTCAAAGTAAACATAATAGGTTTGTGTATGTCTGTTCTCTCTATGTAATTATTTCAGTTAAGTACAACTACAACAGGTTAATGTCAGTACTCCTTTATAATTCTACATTAATGAATACTGTACATTTAGTTTTATAAATGCAGGTATAGCTGTTGTTATTTATTCGGCAGATGAACATCTCAAGGCTAAATGGTACAGTATGTCAAGGGAAAACTATATCACCTCTAGTATATGTTCTCAAGCACTTCTTTTTCAGCTAAATAAAACATCTTGAGTATCAATCAGTGCCTTACTATTTCATGCCTTCTCTCAGCCATAGCAGTTATAGAGTAGTTTGCTTTTCATTTTGGGAATGAAAAGCAAACTCCGCTAGCATTTATGAGTTTGAATATTTTATCTCTTACAGTGCTAGTGCTACTACTACTACGTCAGTTTTATGATTAAGTTTGTTGCATTTAAAGAAACAACAAATGATCAAGACCAGAAGAGCAGCAGCAACAATAAGGACATAACTGCTAGGATATAGACATACAGAGTATTTGTCTTTCAGGAGGATGGAGGTATACTTGTCTGAACTAAAGTAGTAACCATAAGAGCATGTGTTACAGTGGGGCGTACATTAGCACATAAAATGAACATTGAATAATACTGTAGCTAGGTCATCAGGCAAACTGAAGGTTATAAATAACTAGCCAAAGACCAAAAAGTTCACTATATCATAGATCCGTTTTGCCATTTTGTTATCAATAAAACAATTTATGACTTATCCTAATATTAAATGTAAAGAATGTAAAAACTTGTGTCAGACAAGGTTTAATCAAAGACATTTATAATCATAATTATTCTGGCATAAATAGATTTTTAGTAAGTGCTTAAGTTACTATCAGCTCTAAAAGATTCAGGCTAGTTTGGCTGTTAGCTTTAATAATATTACTCAATAAATAATTGTGTATGATGCCTGCCTCTGCCTTACATGCCCTTGTCATCCCCCTTCTTTAAAACAATTATGTCACTTTGTCTGCAGCCAATCCCAATTAAGGCAGGAAGAAAAAAGTGACTATGGCTCGAGCTAATCTAAAAGCTTCACAATGTGCAGATTCTTTTCCCCACAATGACTGAGACAAATAGAGACTGCAACCTCATCTCAACAACATTCTATAAGTCATTATTGCTCAGTGCACACCCTTCAAACATAAACCATAATTCAAAGGCTGTCCCCTCAATACAGGCAAACAATCAAGCATAAGAATATAAAGAAAAAAACTACATAGGCAAACAAGCAAGCATAAGGACACAAGAAATAAAATAACCACTCCAGGGTCGCTCCGCAAAGTCACAAAACACCAGAGCCCCAGCCAGTAACTTGAAACATCTCCTCTCTTCTGAAAAAGAACAAGCGCCATCTCACATGGCTGAATGCCTCCCATTCACTCCTCTAGCTTACCATAGAAAACAAATGGAAGCTCGTTTTCAGTTCTAACGTCAGTTGTACCCGTCTGTTAACAGCAGCAATCAGACCCAATCTTATTCTTCTTTAATAACAGTGATCGCCGAACAGGGAGCAGCTTCTCTACAACACAGTATCCCAACATCTGACCCGACAGTTCACACCAGGTCGATCACCTGCAACTAAAGCCCCGTTTCTGTAAAATAATAGAAATTGAGCTTACCTCGGCTGTCATGTGTTTATCAAAGTCTAAAGGGTAGATCTGCTGCTGCAGTTACATTCCCAGCTTCTCCGTACTCATAAATAGAAATCCAGCTTCCCAAAAAAGATAGAAGAAAGAAAATGGACATGCATCCAGTCGGACTTTAACAGTCAACAATTGTAAAATAAATAAATAAATAAAAAGAAACACCCACTGCAACACGAACTGGAATCTGCTGTGTATTAACAAAGATAATGCTAGGGAAGGAAAATAAAAATAAATGACATAGTCCGCTCTGTAATTGGATAACTAAAACATACAAATTAATAATTAAAATAATCGGGAAGCAACAGCTGTAGGCTTAGCTTTGCTAGTAGTTACATCTAAAGAAGGTAATGAATCATAGTGCATGCATCAAAGAGTACTCAATGTCAGACTCGCAATCAAACAAACTGCATACTCTAATAACAGCCCAAACAGCAGCCAAAGACAAAAGAACCCAATTCAATTCACAAAACACAATACATTGAAGCACACGCACTTCAAATATAGATCAACAAAGCCTTCAAAAGTACCCATTTTAATCAAGAATAGATAGCTTGAATAGCACAATAACAAACCACAAAATTACCTTGTGTATGCAGCAATCAGTCCTTTGATCAGTAACTTGACATATTACTGTATATCATATTAAGAATGTTGACGAGACTTACAAAAGGTAATTCAACAAAACTAGAAAGCAAACTGTAACTGAATTTAGTTTCTTCTTCTTCTCATGTGCTTTCCAACCATTTCTCTCAGCCAGTCTTTTCAGGGAACTGTTGCTCCAATCCATTTCTTCAGGCTGTTCAATAACGTTTTTAGATTTTAAGAAGGAAAGTGCAGAGTCTATATTCTCAAAATGGTTTGTGACACCAAGTAGAAATATTTTTAATCTAGCTGGGAAAAGCAAGGGCACTTTAATCTGTTTCTTTAATTCTTTGATTATGAGTAAGATGTAGATGAGTAGTTGTTCTCAAATCTACTTACTTTCCCATCTACTTTGATGGGAAATTTTGACCATGCAGTTTTTAAAATCAACTCTTTATCCAGTGATGTAAAATATCTTACTATGACTGACCTCGGTGTAGTGCTGATGCCAGATGAAGAACCTGTAAGTGACCAGTGAGCTCTCTCAATTCCATATGATATTGCTTCCTTTAAATCCAAAATATTTGGGAGCCAGGAAGTTAAAAAGTTTACCATGTTATTTCCCTCAATTTTCTCTGGAAGACCAAATATTCTGATGTTATTTCTATGTGACCTGTTCTCCAAATCATGTATTTTAGTCTGCAGGATGGTGTTCTGTTTTAGTAAAAATTCAGTGTTATTTTCCTCTTCTGTAAGTCTTTTTTCTATATCATTCATTGATTCTTCTGTTCCTGTGATCTGTTGTTTTCATTGATTGAGTGTCTCCTGAAGCAAATCCATCTGCTTGGTACATCTAGCCATGTAATCCTTTTTACAGTCTACTTTATCCAGTCTCAGGGAAAGTTCCTGTACATTAGTTAAAACCATCTGGAGTTCCTTCTTCGAGTGGTCATGAGAGTTAATTTTACCATGGCTCATCTTGTCTGAGTGTAGTATAGCCTTCTAAGTAGATTTTTGACAGGAAAACGTGACGATATCTATATAATTTTTATATGTTATCGTAGGAAATCTTTTAAACTATATACTTTTTATAAAAAAAAAATAAATAAATGATAACATAGAAAAATAAGTTATGTCTTACCATAACGTTCCATCTGTGTTGTAGATCTTTATTCATTCATTACTGATAGGACTTCGGTTCCGTCCTCGGAACCGACATGGCCATTTTCAAGCTAGCGCCAGCCAAAAACTCTCAGCTAAGACCTACCCATAATGCCCCTCTCATAGTCTCTTCAGATCGAGTTTGCCCGCCCTTATATTATAGAAATAGTAAAAGAGACAGTAGGAGGCTCTGTCTGAGCAAATACCTTAACCAGGAGATCCTGAAGTCCACCAGGAGTTCAGGCAAGGGGAAGGAGAGCGGTAAGTAATGAATGACTAAAGATCTACAACACAGATGGAATATTGTGGTAAGACATAACTTCTTTATCTGATGTAAATTTTTATTCATTCCTTATTGATAGGACAGAGTCCCCAGCTACTTGAGTCCTGGGTGGCCCTAAGGAAGGATATTCCTGAGAACCATAGAACCAAAACATGCTCATCCCCTGGAGGCCAAATCCAATTTGTAATGAGTGATAAAGGTATGAGGTCTTGCCCAAGTGGCTGCTGCGCAGATATCATCCATAGAAGCTCTGGAATGAAAAGCCACAGAAGTAACCATCAATCTAGTGGAATGAGCCTTTACTCTGGAAGGTAAAGACAGTTTATTCTGATAAGGGTAATGACGTTTCTAAGTCAGGAGGATAGAGTCACTTTGGAGACAGGTTTACCCAATCTGGGTCCCACAAAGGCCACAAAGAACTGATTCGTTTTTCTGAAAGATTTAGTTCTGTCCAAATAAAAATGAAGTTGCCTATGAATGTCAAGGGTATGCAAAAGATACTCCCCTCTGTTTGAATGCTGAGGGAAGAAAACCGGCAGGTCAATAAATGGTTAATTGGAAATCCAAAAATGACCTTGGGCAAGAAGGATGGGTCAGTATGTAGGGACACTCTATCCCTGTGGAAATTCAAGTAAAGATGCTTGACACTCAAGGCCTGCAACTCAGATACTCTTCTCACTGAGTTAAGGGCTACTAGAAGTAGTCTTCCAAGACAAAAAATTTATATCACATGAATTAGAAGGTTCAAATGGAGGGCTTGTTAATGACTTAAGTACCAAAGTCAAGTCCCAAGGCTCTTTGGGGGGCTTGACAGGAGGTTTAGCATGTAATACTCCTTTCAAGAAAGCTTTGCACAGATGGTGTGACATAACAGAATAATTATCGAGTCCATTATGAAAATTTGCAATAGCTGCTAAATGTACAGTAATTGTCGATGCTGAAGCTCCTGCATGTAGAAGAGTAGTCCGGTACTGTAGGATCTTCTGAATAGGCATAGAGAAAGGGTCTATGTCCTGATCTTTGGCCCATGTAGAGAACCTAGCCGACTTACTAGAATACACTTTTCTAGTGGAAGGTTTGTGTGAAGCCAGAAAAATCTCATGGACAGGAGATGAAATATCAGGCAGCTTGGCAACATCGGAAGTGGAGGAACCAAGCTGTGAGCTTGAGGCTGTGGAGATTGGGGTGAATCAGTCCCTGAGGGTGAGATAGCAGACCTTGGGATTGATCCAGGATCCATGAGCCATGAGCTGTGAATCAGATAAGGCCATAAAGAAGGAAACCAGACTTGACGGGCCCAATAAGGGGCAATGAGGATCACTTTGCTTCTCAACCTTTGAGCTTTCTGGAGGAATTTCGGGATGAGGGAAAACGGGGGAAAGGCATACAGTAGACCCGGGGGCCAATCGTGCATTACAGCATCCCTCTGTGACTCCCCCTGAGGGGGGGATCAGGGCAAATTAGCTCCTGCATTTGTTGTTTAGAGGGGAAGCAAACAGGTCGCAGCAAGGCCTGCCCCAACAGAGGAAGATCCGATCTGCTATTACAGGACTGAGGGACCACTCGTGAGGCAGGATGTTCCTGCTCAGATTGTCCGCAATAAGGTTGGAACTCTCGGGAATGTACATTGCTATAAGAAAGCGGTTGGAAGCTATCACCGAGTGCCAAATTCTCATGGCTTCCTGACACGGAGGGTAAGACCTGGTTCTGCCTTGTTTGTTTATATACCAGATGACTGACATGTTGTCCGATTGAATTGCAATGGTCCCGGATGGGAGGGATGTATGGAACGCTTGCAACGCTAAGAGAACTGCCCTCAGTTCCAGGACATTTATGTGCAAATTGGCCTGTATGGGGGAACCAGGTGCCTTGGACCATCTGTCCCTGGAAATGCCTCCCCACCCTAACAGGGAAGCGTCCATGGTCACTGTGATCCTGGGCTGGGGGAGACAGAACAGTCGACACCAAAGATTTGTTTCTGGCTTCATCCACCATAGCATTTCTTTCTTGCAAAGGTTTGTAAGGCGAATCGTGTGGTTAAGTGGGTGAGTTGATTGACCATTGTGATGAAAGGAGCCACTTCAATAGTCTCATGTGCAACCTCGCCAGTGGTACTAGGTAATGGTTGTTGCCATAGAGCCTAGTAGTTGTAGTACAAGGTGTGCTGGTACAAATGTCTGTGGCAGGAGGGCTTGAATCTGTTTTTTTTTATTTTTGAAAGCCTGTGAGGAGGGAGGGAAGCTTGACAGGATGTTGTGTCCAAGATCGCTCCAATAAATTCCAGTGTTTTTGTTGGGGGCATTTGAGATTTGTCCTTGTTGATCATACTCCTTAAGCGAAGAGCAAGGCCTTGAGTGTAAGAGAGGCTGTGGATGAGAAGATTCCTGATTTTGGCTGTAAGGAGCCAATCGTCTAGATACAGAAACACCTGGAATCCTTGTAGTCGAAGATGAGCTATTACAACTGCCATACATTTGGTGAACACTTTGGGGGGGGGGGGGTGGCTGTCGAGAGACAGAATGGCAGTACCCTGAACTGGTAGTGATTGGCTCCCAGCCAGAAGCAGAGAAATCTCTAGGAGCGCTGATCCATCTTTATGTGGTAATATGCGTCTTGGAGATCTATAGAGCACATCCAGTTGTCCTTCCCTAAAAAGGGGAGGATGGACTGTACCGTGACCATCCGGAATTTGTGAGGTTTTATAAATTTGTTCAACAGGCTGAGATCCAGGATTGGTCTCCAGTCCCCTGTCTTTTTACTAAAAAGAACCTCGAGTAAAAGCCGGATCCTCTCTGGTATGTCGGAACTGACTGGATGACTCTTTTTCTTAGCAGCTTTTCGATTTCTAAGGCTGCTACCTCCCTCTGATTGGGTGGAACATCGGGGATTCGTTTGGCGGGTCAGGGAGAAAGATTGAATGGGATATGGTAACCTCTGGATATTATTCTCTGCACCCTTACATCAGTAGTAATAAGTTGCCAGGCTGGTAGGTGCAGAGGACAATGACCCCCGACTGCTTCCAGAGGAAAGCAATTGAGCCGCTGCTCTGGAGCACTGGTAGATTCGGCAGGAGAAGGAATCTCTAGCACCCTGGTTATGCGGACCCCCCTCTGCCCCGAATGGGGCATCTTCCAGATGAGTTGCCCCCTCTAGCCAAGGGGGATTGCTCACCAAGAGTGTCACGAAAAGGTCCTGGGGACTTTCTGAACCACAATTTCCCTCCTTTCTGGTTCCTGGAATAGGATCTCTGGGGGGGATGGAAAAACATATGCCCACAGCACACAAGGTCTTTCCATCTTTCTCACTTCGTGATAGTGTAGCTGATTCTTTGGGACCAAAGAGTGAAGATTCATCGACAGGTGTGTTGACGAAGGAAGATTTAAAGGAGTCCATGAAATCACAGAAATGCATCCAAGCATGCCATCTCATGACAATGCCTGATGCGGCTGCTCGAGCTGCTCCCTCGTTGGTGTGAGATATTCGCATTGAGGAGTTTTAGATAAATTCCAGAGTAGCTAGCTGCAAGGCGACAGTGTTACGCACCTCATCAGGCAGTACCCCTGCCAAAGAGGTAGACATTTCAGAAATTAGGTCACTTTGGAGGTGAGTGAATTGTACCAGATAGTTTAGTGACCGAATTACAAAGGTCGCTGAAGTGTAGGTCCACTTCCCCAGTCTGCCCATGGCCCGAGACTTCCTGTTCGTGGGATTATCAGTGTAACTATCTGCTGCCAGTTCCCTCTTGGTGGCTGAAGCCACAACCATGGAATCAACTACCAGCTGCTTGGACGAATTGGGCTGGTCTTCAGGGGTGGATAAAATTTTCTCCAGCTTCCGGGGAACAGGTTCTACATTGTCCGGCACCTTCCAAGCACACTGCACAATCAGTGTTACAAGCTCATCCACAGGTGGGGTCACCCAGGAAGTAGATGGCTGGGCACGGAAGACACTGATTCAGTCTCCCCTCTGCTTGAGGATTTTGAGAATGTCTCCAAATGAGACATCATCTGGGGCAGACCATGGGGACCGTTCCTCCCTCATTGCAATTGGTATCCTCAGTGATAGATTCCTCAGAGGAATCAAGGTGCTTCCTCTTGCACTGTTTTTTCCAGGGTCGCTCCCCAGTGGGATCTTCTGAGGAGGACTCAGGAGAAAGAGTTCCCTTCAAGGGAAGGTCTTGTGGCTCCCGTGCCCGGGATCGTAGAGTAGGGGGTTGGGACAGCTGCATGCTAGAGGGGGGTTCTGGTGTCGATGCCATTGGTGCTGATTGCAAGTCTGTTGAGGCAAGGACCCTCTACATCACCTGGAAAAAAGGCCCGCCCAAGGAGGGATGGGAGCCCGGAACTGAGAAGGACAACCTTGGAACCAGGGTCATACCCCACCCAGAGGAGCCTGTCTCCAGATGAGGTGCGCCAAGAGGACTGGTGGATGTTGGTGGAGCTGTGGACATAGATGGTGCCAGCGAAAAAATAGACACCGAACTAGGAACCATGGTGCCGACAGCCCAAACACTGCTCTGAGAGTGCACTGGTTCCAATGGAGCTGAAGTGCCAAGGGTAGTTGGTGCCGACAGGGGAAACTCCGCAGTCAGAGCCAAGACAGTATGCACCGGGGTAGTCATTGGTACCAAAGTCTCCAGAGCCTGGGAAGAAGCCGGAGGAGGATAATACTGGTGAGTATGCTGTGAAAGGTTCCGTTCCAAAGGGGACGGAAGATCTAGCAGGGGTGGGCAATGCTCTAGCTGCCAGAAGCTGGTCCACAACCTGCACTACATCTTGTTCTGAAAGGCTCCTGGTGGACCTATAGGAGGTTGCTGAAGGAGAGTCAGGTCTTTCAAGAAAGGGGCTAAATTGGTGCCCGAAAAAGGATCATAAGTTGGAGAATATCTGGTTCTGGGAAGGTGTTCAACCTTTGGAACCGATGGGGTCATAGTCTGTGTAACCGTATAAGCTATCAGCACCATGGCTGGGGATGGTGCCGAAGCGGGTATGGTTGTCAAAGCCAGTGTCAGAACTAAGGATGGCACTGAAGACGATGGTGCCAAAGCGGGTATGGTTGTCAAAGCCAGTGTCAGAACTAAGGATGGCACCGAAGACGATGGTGCCAAAGCTGGAACCATAACAGAAGTCAACATCAGAAGTGACACCGAGGGCGAAGACACAGAGCCTGGTGCCGAGGTTGTCTGCACCAAAGGTGCTGGAGAAGCTCAGTGTTGACTCTATTCCGAAATGGACGGAGATGTAGGAATTGAGTGACTCCATTTCTCTTTGTGCTTTTTGGTCTTAGGAGGTGATGTGACCTCCGTCCCAGAGAGAGCCTCCAAAAAAGACGTTTTCATTAAACCTTTCAAAATCAATTTGTTTTTGCACTCAGCTAGAGTGTGATTACTGAAACTGGAGCAGATGTCACACAAAGCATGACTTTGGAATCCGGCCGACCGAAGGGCTGCCTGAGGCAGGACAACCCATATGTCAGGACTGCAGTTGCATTCTTGAAGGACATCTGGAGCAGATGTCACACAAAGCATATATGGTCAAAGCCCAAATAATAAACGTACCGAGCGTGACCGTCTGAGGTGGGTATCTTACACCCACACTTATCATACTGCTTAAACCCCAGTTTAACTTTTTCTGACATAATAACACTAATCTACGCTGACAAAAAAACAGTCAAGAAAAGGAAACAACAATAGCAAAGTGAAAAGAGAGAGGTTTTTTTTTAAAGATATATATATATATATATATATATATATATATATATATATATATATATATATAAAGAAAGAGAAGAGAACCAACAATTGTACCTAGAAATACCACAAGTGGTAAAAAGAGGGCCTACCAAAGGTAGGAGAGAGGGACAGTACCAACGATGGTATAAGGATAACTACCAAAGGTAGAGGGTAGGAAGTAGAAGTTTACAGGAGAGAGGAGAAATTAACAGGAACTGACTAAAAAAGTAAAGTTTAAAGAGAAACTACACAAAATTACACAAATTTTACACTTAGCTTTGAGAGAGAAGGCTTTGCACATATGACGAGGAATGCGGCAAACGAGATCTGAAGAGACTATGAGAGGGGCATTATGGGTAGGTCTTAGCTGAGAGTTTTTGGCTGGCGCGAGCTTGGAAACGGCTGTGTTGGTTCCGACGATGGAACTGAAGTCCTATCAGTAAGGAATGAATAAAGATTTGCAACATCAGATTAATAATTTCCTGCCAGAAATATGACCAGAACTGGAGAGCTTAATAATTCTGCTCCTACCTCTTCAGCATCCTTGCCATGCCCCCTTTAATTATTGTTATGATGTCGGCGAGAAGAATATTTAAGTTGCAATTCTCCATGTCTTAGCCATTTTTACAAGTGAACCTACCATAACAATAGATGTTCAAATAGATCATTGTTGCATTTAGTATAAGGCTAATATGAGTTGCAAGTTTGTGCAGCACCTTTTACAAGTAAATATACCATAACAGTAGATGTTTGAATACATCACTGCTGCAGTAACATAAACCAATATGGGATGTATCCTGCTGAGGAGATCAGATGATGTCCTTCCATATCACTGTTACAGTATTCTTCACAAAAGGGATCCCCTGCCCAGGGTAGCCCAACATTGGGTCAGTATACCAAAGCCTTAGGATTTTATAGACACCGGAAGTCACATGTATGCTCCCTGCTCATGGAGTAGGGCATAAAGGTGACATATGGATATACACACATCAAAACTTCTTTGTCAGTATGAACATCATCTTCAATCATCAATCTGAATATTCCTTCCTTCATTTGTGCTGGTTACCAAGCTGCAGGTTGTGAGTTTACATGTCATCCAGAAAAGGAAAATGTCAATGTGGGACACAGATTCCCCATAAGGACCATCACCAGCAGTATCTTTTTTGCTTAGGCGTTTCTCATTAACATACTTCGTGATCGATTTGTCAAGCACTTGTCCCTAAGACCCTTTGTAGTCATCTCTCCTCCTTGTCTAACTGTGTCTTAAGTTGTTGGTGCAGGGCGCAATGGTGGAATCATGACATCTTGAGGGTCAGCCGTCTACTAAGAAGACCAAAAAAGGTAGGTTGGATTCTGTTGCTTTGTCACCTCCCCCAGACATCTCTCTCAAGGCTGATAAAAGTCCAGAGGATTCTCCAGTTGTTCTATTGTATTCCTCTGCCATGACCACATTGTTGGCCAGCATGGATCTGGCTTCTTGCATGACCTTCAAGGGTCTGTAGATGTCCACTGTGGATGTTGAGGGGAACCTCAGCTGATCACATCTGAAGGATCAATGAGCATTCCATAGATTCTTGTTCAGGAGGGGACTCCCGCTATGTTGATTAAATGTTTGCAAGGGTCCAAGCCACCTAAGGTCTTTAGGGCTGCCATCCCTTTAAAGAAGAAGCAGAAATCTAAACATATTTTGCCTGCTCCCAAAGATCCCCAGCATGAATGGCAGGATTTTGCACAGGGGTTATTTAATGCACTTATGACCTTGAAGCCTCCTCAGGGAGTTTCTGTCAATGCCCCCCCATTGATCATCTACTCCACTTAAGAGGCCTAGGGACTCTTCTGATGAAGAGTTGGACTCTGAGGCAGAGTTCTTGGCTTACTCTTCTCAGATTTCTTCTCCATTGGACTGTGGTTCTGAGGAGGAGGGATTCAATAGTCCAGATTCTCCCTTTCAGGAACTTTCTTTTGGGGATACTATTTCTTGTATGATGGAAATCTTTAAATGGGGCTGTATTCAGGTTTCTGACATTCAGAAGCAGTATTATGAACTCCTCCAGATGGATTCTCCTAAGCCTTCTGCTGTCCTTCTGGTCCTAGCTGCCCTGTTAGACACTTTTTCATCAGCTTCTCAGCTTCCTGATTTCCAACTTCCAGCCCCTAAAAAGACTGATAGATTTTAGAAGGTGCCCAGTGACTAACTTTTTCTGCAAATGTCCTGCAGACCTCCCAGTTGTGTCTGCCTCTTTTGACAAACCTTCCAAGCTCCTGTTACTGACAAAGACAGCAGGATCATGGAACAGCTGGGCGAAAAGGTGTACACTGCTGCTACCCTGGCCTTTCTGGCTATTAATTATCAGACCCATATGACCAAATATGTATTAGCTCTTCTTCTGCAGACCTATCAGGTTACTTCTGACCTTCCTGATTTTGAGGGGAAGGTTTCAGCCTTCTTTTTGTTGGTCTTCTCCTCTCAAGTGGCTCACCACTCTATTAAATGTAGTTATGATGCAGCTGATGCTTCTTCTTGAGCTGCTGCCTTTGGTTCTGTGTTAAGGCATTACTCTTGACTTCACTTCCACCCTTTGCCTGATGATATTAAGGCTTTATTGGTGGATGTTCCCCACTGATAATAAAAATCTTTTTGGTTCTGCAGCTACTGAGCTTTTTAATTCCCTGCAAGAAAAGAGCAAGACCTTTCAAGAACTGAAACATATTTTTCTTTCCCCTTTTCCTAAATTTCAGAGAAATTACCCTTCTAAGTCTGCCTTTGTGCACAGACCCTGCTCCCAAAGGTAAAAAGGATTCTAGACAGGCTCCTCCTGCTAAGTCTACTCAAGACTCCTACTACTCCTACTACTCGGAAGCCTCCTTTACCAAACAAGCCAAGTTCTATCTGAGTATCTGCTTCCCTCCATCCTAAGTCAGGTTCCTTTGTCTCTTCGTCTTTTCCTATCTCTTCCTATCTGGTTAAGGGTCACTCAGGATTTTTGGGTTCTGTCCATCATCCATCAGGCATACTTCATAGTATGCAAATCTCTTCCTCCTTTACTTGGCATTCCCCAACCTCCTCAAGAATAGCAACTCATTTTTCAGATGTACTTCAGGGCCTTTTGTCTCAAGGCACTATCCAAGCAGTTTCTGCTCCTCAGAATGGGAAGGGGTTTTATTCCAGAATGTTTTTGGTTTCCTGGAAAAAAAGACACCTGGAGGCCCAGTCTGGATATTTCCCAGCTCAACACCTTACTGAAGATTCCTTCTTTTTGGATGCTGTCCCTTCAGACACTGTTTCCTCTTCTTTTACCCCAGGCTTTCGTGATCTCAGGGATGCTTATCTTCACATTTCTATTCATCCCTGTTTCAGGAAATATTTGTATTTCTCCACTTCTTCCTTGCATTTTCAGTTCTGTACTTTTCTCTTTGCCCTTTCTACTACCCAAGGGGTTTCTCCAAATGCCTCACTCCTGTAGTTTCCTTTTGCAGGACGAGGTGGATACAAATCTTTTCTTACCTGGATGACCTGCTCATTCAGGCTTCCTACCCAGAGACCTTGCTTTAACACCTTCACTATGCTATTTGCCTCTTGCAAAGCCTAGGTTTTATGACAAATTTCCAGAAATCCTTCCTGACTCCTTCTCAGGATTATGTTCATCTTAGTTGCAGGTTCCAGGCCATTCTTATGCTGGCTTTCTTGCCACCACACAAGGCTGTTACTCTAATTGCCTTTTTTCAATCCCTTCTTCCTCAGGTCTCAGTTACAGCCAGACAGTTTCTAAGGCCTCTGGGATTCATGGCTTCCATCATTCCTATGCTTCCTCTAGCCAGACTCCATATGAAAATGCTGCAGTGGTTCCTAAAATCAGTATGGCTCCAGCACTGCCATCCTTTAGACTTTCCAGTCCCTCTTCTTTCATGCATCAAACTAGAGTTTCCATGGTGGATTCATCGGCTAGCTCTCAACCAAGGGCTTTGTTTTTGGCCCCCGATCCCCTCTCAGGAGCTTTTTTTCAGATGCCTCAGGCATGGGGTGAGGTGCTTCTTTTGGCCCTCACAAGGTGCAGGGTCGCTAGCCCGTTCATCAGAAGCCGGATTACATCAACATCAAGGAGTTGAGAGCTCTCCTTCTGGCCCTTGAAGCCTTTCATACCCTTTTTCTTCCAGGGCTTCTCAAAATCTTTATAGACAATAAAAACAATGATGTGGTATATCAACAAGTAATAGGGAAAACAGTCCTTCCTCCCATGCAGACTAGGTATACAAATTTGGGATCTAGCTGTCCAACATCAGGTGACACTTCAGGCTGTTTATATTCTTTCTGAACAAAACATTGTGGCTGACTCTCTGAGCAGGTCCATAACATAGGATCACAAATGGATGCTTCACACAGACGTGTTTTTGCACATTGTCCCACCAGTGGGGTACTTCTAATGTAGACTTTTTGCCTCTCCTCTGAAGAGACAACTTCCTTGTTGATGCCCCACAGTCCCGTCCTCTGGCCTGGAATGTGGATGCCTTATCTTTTTCTTTGAAGGGGATGTTTCTGCACACCTTCCCTCCCCTTCCTCTCATACTGAGGGTCCTGGTCAAGACAAAGTGAGACTTTGCCAAAATCTTGTTGGCGACTCCATTTTGGCCCAAACAGCACTGGGTCCCTCTTCTTCTGTATCTAGCCAAGGGCAATCACCACAAATTACCTTACAGAGTGGATCCACTCACACAAGACAAGGGGTCTTTCATCCATCCTGACTTGCCTACTCTTCACCTGACACTGTGGGTGATAGGGTTTTGATCCCTTTTAGGCACCTTTTTTCTAAGGATGTGCTTCAGGTTCTGCAGGAGGCCAGGAAACCCATCACCAAGAAATCCTGTATGTCCAAATAGAAGAGATTTTCTGTCTGGTGCATTGCTTGTAACCAAAATTCTCTTTCTGTGGTGATTCCTCTGGTTCTCTCTTATTTGTGTGAATTGCTCCATGCTGGGTTGGCATATTCATCAGTTAAATCTAACCTTTCAGATATTTCTGATTGTCTGCCTTTGACTCCCCCTTTGGCCTCTATGTTTGAGGTCAAACAATTTCTTGAAGGCGTCCTTCATATTGGGTCCCCCAGGAAACCTATTTCTCCTTCCTGGGACCATAATTTTGTTCTTGAAAAATTAACTCAGGCTCCTTTAGAACCTGTTGCTGCAGCTTCCCTGCAGCACTCTACATGGAAGACTGTTCTTTTTTTGGCCCTTACTTCAGCTAAGAGGGTGTCTGAGCTTCAGGCCCTTATGGTTTTACCTCCTTTTTTAGTTTTTAATAGGGACAAGGTTTCTCTTTGTACTAATCCTTCTTTTATGCCCAAGGTGGTATGAATGATCTCATAATCAGTTAATTAATTTGCCCACATTATTTCTTTCTCTGCAGTCTGCTAGTGAAAATGTTCTTCACACCTTGGGAGTTGCATAAACACCTTAGGCATTATTTGTATAAGAGTAAAGCCATTCACAAGTCTGAGAAATGTTTTATTTCTTTTCATCCAAGATCTCTAGGGTTGTTTGTTTCTAATCAGATAGTTTTGTCATGTGTCTCTAAGGCAATTTCCTTTTGTTACTCCTCTCATGGGAAGAGCCTTTCTGCTTTTGTAAAGGCTCATTCTACCAGGGCTGTGGATTCTTCTGGTGTTTTTTCAAAGGCTTGGATACCAATTCCATCCTGGAGGCTACTACTTGGTCCTCTGTCCATGCCTTTACTAAGCGTTACAAACTGGATGTTGTTTGCAGAGCAAGAGGTGTCTTTGCCAGAGCTATCCTGCATGGTTTCTGGAGGGTTCTTCTGGGCCTTCCTCCTCCCAAGTTAAATCTTGAGCTTTTGTATTCTCCCTTTAATGAAGAATACTGCAGTGGTGATATGGAAGGACATATACAGTTGTGTAAAATCTTACCATAACAGTAGATGTCCTTCTCTTCACTGTTGCAGTATTCACCCCTCTCCCTTTTCACTTCTTCTTTTATTTTCCTTCTGGATGCACATGTTCCTCTTTCTCTCCTTGGACTGTTGTTTCTCCTGGCGCTCTTCAGTTCTGAGGTGTGTAAGTCTGTATGTCACCTTTGTGCCCTACGCTGTGAGTGGAGAGCATACATGTGGTGTATGACATCTATAAAATCCTAAGACTTTGGTATACTGGCCAGACGTTGGGCTATCCTTGGCAGGGGAGCCCTTTAGTGAAGAATCCTGCAAAAGTGAAAAGAAGGACATCTACTGTTAAGGTAAGATTTTACACAACTGTATTTCAAGCAGTATACTAGAGCTTTTAGGCATCTTTCTTTTGTAGCATATGTCCAATGAAGCACAAGAATGTACTGATATAAAGAGGGAATGTAGATGCCAAACGTCACAGCTTTCGTGTCTCAAAAAGGGACTTTGCCAAATGATTCTAGTCCTGATAAGACAGATTATGTCAAAATGAGTCAATGTATGTAATGTCAGAGACAAGGTGAAAAAGGTGATTGGGATTCCCACTGTGACAAATGGTAAATAGCCATGAAAAAATATGCACACACACACACACACACACACACACACACACACACACACACACACACACACACACAAAAAAAATATACAAAGGGAATGGAGAGAGGCTGTTAGTACAGCAGTGATCTATTTGGACATCTACTGTTATGGAAGTTTACTAACATAATTGTACTATGTAGATCATCACATCACTATTGCAGTAGCATAAAGCTATATGGGATGATTGCTAAAGCTTAGTCAGAAAGGGTAGAAGATGCTGGATCAGATTTCAAAAGACCATGGAGAACATATCTAGGAAATTCTGTTATGGGTCTGGAAAATACAGTGTTGTCTTTTATGCCCAGTCCAATAGATGGAACAGATTCCCAGTTACTAACACTCAAGGGTGGTCTCATAGAAGGATATTCTGAAGGATGGTGGTGCTGAATGATACAAAAGATCTAGACTGCAGGTCCTGCAAGTAGACACAGCACAAATGTCATCTAAAGGCACTCTGGCAAAAGATGTTTGTATAGGCTGACATAGACCTTCTCTTTGCATGCAAAAGTAATACAGTCAGAAAGCCACCTGAATAATATGACTTTGAAATACTATCTCCCAATTTGTCTTTTGAAAAAGAACAAAAAATGTGATCTGTTTTTCTAAATCCCTTGGTAAGATATAAATAAAACCTCAGTTGACTGTGAACATCAACGAATGCAAAGAATATTCTCCTTTATTGGAAAAATTGGAAGAAGACTGACTAGTTAAGGGACTGATTAAGGGCAACTTCGATGGCCACTTTGGGAAGAAATTGGGGTTGATTCAAACAGGTACCCTGTCCTTATGATAGATCAAATAAGGAGGTTTGCAAGATAATGCTTGCAACTCAGAAATTCTCCTAGCTGAAGTAAGGGCTGCCAGGAAAGTAGTTTTCCAGGACAGAAATTTTAGTTCTACTGCAGTTGCTGATTCAAAAGGTGGCTTAGTTATGGCTTGAAGCAAACAAGTAATGTCCCAAGGAGGAACTGGATCCCTCAAAAGGGTTCTGAAAAGGAATGTTCCCTGCAGAAAAGCCTTGGGCAGTTTTTATTTATTTATTTAGCTAGTTAGCATTTGTTTACTGGGGCATAGACCATTTTCAGTGAAGGCCTGGGGAGAAATAATTCAGACACATGTCTTTGGAATAAGGGAGAAAACCGGAGCACCCAGAGGAAACCCACGCGAATGCAGGGAGGACATGCAGACTCTTTATAGAAGGCACCCCAGCTAAGAATCGAACTGGAGAACTTTTTGCTGTGAGGTGAAAATGCTAACCACTGCACCAGTTTGAAAGAAGTAATAGAATTCAGATTGTCTCCTTATGAAAATTAGATATGGCTACCAGCTGTAGCTTAATGGTAGAAAAACTACCACTTTCCTGAAATAATCTTGCCAAAAGTCCAGGATAGATGGTAAAGGTGCTCAGAAAGGATCCAACTCCTTTGATGAAGCCCAGATAGAAAATCTCTCCCATTTATTTCTATAGGCTTTTCTGGTGTTCTGCTTTTGCAAGGAAAATAAAATATACAGCATTGAAGCAAAAAGCATGGCATCCCTGGCTATCATTGGAATCGGAGGAACCAAGTGGTTAATTTCAGGGCCTGGACATCCCAGTGAGATTGATAAGATGTGTGAGACAGAAGATCAGGAAATGGGTCCAACACACAGGGAGGGCATTTCAGATAATGCCAAAGGAAGGGGAACCAAAGCTGATGAAGCCAGATGGGAGCAATAAGAATCACTGTTGCCCTGCACTGGGTGGCTTTCTGAAGGAACATTGTTAATAGGGGAAAGGGTGGAAAGGCATAAAGGAGACCCAGGAGTCAAGTGTGAATCATGGCATCCCTTGGCAACTGACCCTGCTGGAGGAATCAGAACAAAATTGCTGTTGTACTTGGTGCTCAGAAGGGATGCGAAGATATTGCAGCAAAGCCAGGACCACAGAATGAAAATCATGTTTGCCACTGACTGGTTACAGGACCACTCATTAGGCAGGAGAATGCATCTGATCAGCTTGCCCACTAAAAACATTGGAACTTCCTGAAATGTAAAAACACTGGAACTTCCATAGATGTGTACTCCCAATAGAAAGCATTGGGAAGACATGTTACATTGTTAAACTATCATAGCTTCTCAAGATAATGGATATGAATGGATTCCCCCTTGCTTGTTGATGTACCATACCACAGTCATATTGTCCATCTGAATGGAAATCAGACCCTGGGGAAGGGAATCCTGAAAGGCCTGCAATTCTAGGAGGACTGCACTCATTTCCAAAACATTGATTTGAAGTTTGGCTTCTGAAGTCATCCACATGCCTTGGACCATCATCCTTTCAAAATGCTCCACCCCCACCCCAGAGGGGAGGTGTTTGTGGCCACTGTGGCCTTCGCAGATGGGAAGATGACTGGTCAACCCCAGTTACTAGTGGGTAAACCAACCACCAGTAGATGTGATGCTTACATATTGGTGTGAAAAAAACTGGAAAAATGCATAGGTTGGTACTACATGGATCACTGGAAAGAGAAAGGTCCATTGCAGCACCTTTATGTAAAATCTGGCATAAGGAGCTAGTATGACCAAACAGGCCATCAACTCCAGTTACTGAAGGATTAGTTTTGCTGGAGGATTTGAGAAGGAGAATAACTCGGAAGCTTAATACTCTTGAGTATGGAAGTTTGTCAATTTGAGACATTGTGCCCAGGTGACAACCTATGAATTCTGTCATCTGGGTCAGTGTCAGCTCTGTTTACTTTAGACTGCCAGTAATCCCCAACTGTTGAGAGAGTTGGAGCATGTAGTCCCTGGACTGAATAACTGAATCCTTGGTGGATGCAGTGAGGAGTCAGCAGTCTAAATAAGGAAACACACAGCACCCTTGCAGCATCAGAAGGGCTGCTACCACTGACATGCACTTGGGAAAACCCTGGGGGGGGGCTGTGGTAAGGCTAAAGGGTAGTGCTCTGAATTGAAAGAGACTGGCCCTCAGCCAAAAGTGGAGAAACCACTAGAATTGCCTTGCTATCATTATATGACAATAGGCATCCTAAAGGTGTATTCAACACATCCAGGTGCCTTTCTCAAAAGATGATGAATAGACTATACTGTAACTATCCTGAACTTTGTCTGTTTTACAAACTGATAGAGGTGGCTACGGTCCAGAATAGGCCTGATGTCCCCTGTCTTTTTTAGAACTAAAAAGAATCTTGAATAAACTCTGGATCCTTGAAGGTCTGGTGGGACATCCTGGGGGATGGCTTTTCTAGCACCTTTAAAATTTTTGCTGCTGCTGACTGAGTGAAACATCAGGAATTTTCTTTTTGTTTGTTGATGGCAAGCAAAAGTAAAAACCCAGCCTTTGGTAATAACCTTCTGTACCCTGAAACTTGTGTGATGGCTAAACAGGCATGAGGGTGCATACATAAGTTATACCTGACTGCCTCAAGAGTGCAGCAACTGGGCAATCATTTGGGAGCACTGCAAGGGCTCCTTGGTAAACGGACCTCAAAAACCCTTGATTTTTTTAGGCCACCTCTTCCCCAGGGGTGAAGTCCACTGAAATTGTTTCCCCCTCTGACCTAGGGAGGCTGTCATCAGAACAGTCCTGAGCAAAACTCTAGGATTTACAGCACCATAACTTCTTTTCACCCTTTTGGTTCTGGGAGACAGTCCTTTGAAGTGTTGAAAAACAGATACCCATAGCAGACTGTTCACTTCTGGTGAATGTTTCCTTGACTTTGAGTCCAAAAAGTGTAGAAACATCAAAAAGAGCATTGACAAAGGATATCATGAAACTGTCCACAGAATCATAGAGACACATTTAGGTGTGCCAGTGAACACCAATGCCTATGTCTGCAGTTATCAATGTGCCATCAGCTGCATTGGAAAGCAGGTGCAAGGACACATTAAACATTGACTGAAGGGTAATTAACTGTGATTTTACAGTCTTCTATATATCAGCAGACAGATTACAAGATAGGGATTTGAAAATCTCATTGGTAAACTGTTTCTTGAGAAATGTTTTATAGGCTAAGTACTTCAGCACACATAAAGCAGATGTCCCTGAAGTGTAAATCTGGTTTCTGAGTCTGTCCAACACCATAGTTTCCCTGTCAGAGGATGGATAGAGGTGCTGTCTTTGGAGAGATCTTTTTTCATGGCTGCTGCAACCACTATGACATCTACAGTGGAACTCTTGCTCTAACACAGTTTATTCCTAGGGGATACCAAGATCTTGTTTTTTTTTTTTTTTGTGAGATTGGCTGTACCATATAGGTTCCTTCCATGCCTGCTGAGAGACTAGGTCAATGAGCTCATCAGTTGGAGGGGCCACCCAGAAGTAGATGGGTCATTCCTGAAAACATAAAGGAATACTATCTGTTCTTGGGAGAGAGCTTGGTGGATCACCCCCCCCCCCCATCAATTCAAGGATGTCTTCAAAGGAGATATCTTTTAAGGAGGGTCTTAGGGACCCCTCCCAAAAAGTTGGCATCTTCTGTGAGGGACTCTTAAGATGTTCCCAGATGGCTCATTTAAATCTCTTTTCTATGTCCTTCACTGGTGGGAGGCTCCGGGTATGGCTTAGAACCAGAAGGGGAACTTGCCAGGTGAGAATCCTTGAGACTTGCTGAGGTTGGCTGAATGTGTCTGACAGGATGACTGGAAGGCGAAGCTGCAGAATCTAGAGGCGACTGGGGATCATGATGGTGCCAAGTGGGTGCAAGAAACGTCCTCTCTAGACCAAAAGAGTACCCTTTCAAAGGCCTCAAAAGCTGAAACCGAAACCAAAGCTGAGGAAGAGTCATTAGGATCTGAAAATCCCAGCAAAGGAACTCCAAGGGCCTGATCCTGATTCAGCTCAACAGCTGAGATGGGGGCCAATGCTGTCTAAGGCAGGGATAGCTTCAACAGCACCAGAGACCCTTCAAGATACAATGACATTAATGTTGAATGGGTAAGGGAAACAGCTGGAGTTGAAGCAGACCAAGCTATTGGCTCATGGGTAACACTCAGCATTGTAAGTACCATATCTGAAGGCTGGATCGGAGAAGGATATATTAGTAGGGGTGTTGTCAGGACCTGGCCCAGTGCTAGTAACTGAAGAACAAGCCAAGCCATGCTAATCCACTAAACAGCAAAACACATTGCAAGACAACTCTCCACAGTAGAAAAATACTTTATTTTATATTATAAAAAAATGATGCACCAATAGTCCCAGCCAAACGTTTATTCACCACAGTTTTAGTGCTTTTGTTCCAAAACACTGGAACTTCATTAGAAACTGTAAAAAAGTAACTTTCTTCCTTTTTAAAGCTTCAGAAAGAGGCACCATGCCTAGACAAACAGCATTTAAAGGAACACATGCTTAAAAATAACACTAAAAATATGCACAAAAATATTTGCATACAATACACTTGCATGAAATATATTGCATAAAATAAATACATGTCAATGAATATTTCTTCAAATGATTTAACTATAAAAAAGTTGATTAAAAGCTTTCATAAAAATAAGTAAGAAAAAGTGGGTGTCATAAAAAGTATTCTGTCATAAACTGTTCATGTAAAGGTATTAAAAATTGCAAATATCATTGACCTTACAATATTATGATAGGCAATTAGATTTGATTTTCAAAATAGGCTTAATAGATACTAAATCATTGATGCCTGTGGGGTGGCATTCAGTAAAATTTGCCAGTGGAGTTCTCTCTCTTCAACAAATGTTTTCCAGTCATCACCTCTTTTGGGATGTTATGCTTTCTCCAAAATAGCGAAATAAACCTTTTTGAAATTACTACACTGCAGTGAAAGTTTATAAAGGGCAGTGAACTGATGTGTCTTACTGACTGCATATACATGCTGGCAAATTCTTGTCTTTAAAGTTCCAACAGTCCTTCCAACATAAAATGCTGGGCAAGATGAACGGAAGGCAATACATACTACCCCTTTTGTTTTACAATCAAATCTGCCTTTATCAGTCTTGGAAAACCATGTACTGGGAAACTACTGCCTTCTAGAATGAACCTGCACTGCTTGCATGCCCCACACCATTTCATCCCCCAATTTTTGATAAATTTACTTATACAGCTTCCACTGGATTATAATGTTTTGAAATTGTTGTTCCTAAAAACAAATCTGGGCTGCTCCCCCAGTCTATTGTTTAGCCCAAGACTTCCAAAGACAGTGCACCAATGACTATCTATAACATTCTTTAAAGAGTGAAAGTCTCTACTGTATGGTAAAACTAGTGTCTGTGAGTGGTCACCTGGACTCAAACTGATGTTTTGCTCATGGATATTCTTTGTACCCATCGTATGTTTAGAGTGTCTAATAATGGGACCAAAGCAAGAACTCCGATGTTCCAAAACAAATCAACCAACATTGTCCAACATTCTGGGGGTAACCCCTGTTTCTGAACATATCGCACAATATATTGACATCTATTTGAAACTGTGTCTCATCAGAAACGAATCTGCTGAGTATAATTAATTGTCCTCTCACTAAGTTATATGTTGGTACCAAAAAAATGTGGACATTGCAGTCAATGTGCTTTTGTATGTGATAAAGACATTACATTAGGTAATGCAGCTAACAGTAAAGTTTGGTTAAAGAAATGAAATTGTTGTAGTAAGGGGATTCTGAGCAGCCAAGTGCTCCGGAATATGTGGAACGCTCCGCATTTGATCATAAGTGAACTCGCTGTTCCGCATTGAAGAGCTTTGGCTCCGCTACACGGCTTTTGAATGGTTTATATACTGCAATTGCTGACATTTATCATCACAGTATACAAACCAATCAAATAGGTACTCAGCTGTTCTGCACTGAACAGCATTGACTATACTACACAGTTTTTGATTGGCTCACATTCTGCAATTACAGCCAATCACCAGTGCATTATACGAACCAATCAAACAACTGTTCCTGAGGGCGGGAGCCAATGAGAGCTCAAAAATATGTGATCATTTGAGTAGGAACAGTACAAATTAGTACGTTTTGGTAAAGTTGTTATTGTTCTGTAATACCAACACCAGCTTTTTGAAATCAAGCGTAATGTCTCTTTGGGTTCGCTGGACAGATGATGGCAGGAGAGAGAGAGAGAGAGAGAATGCAAGACAGTTAATGGAAGAAAACAGCATTTCTCTAATACATTCTGCAAACAAATTTGCAAAAGTGCATATACACACACACGCACACACAAATACAGTTGGACAAAGAGCAAGTCAAACTTGTCAGTTACAGAGCATATGGTTATATAATAACTAAGCCCAAAGTACACATATTTAACTTCATTTTTTTCTTAAATACATTGACAACTGTTGTTTTTAGACTGGTGTTCTATAGGTGAGTATTTCATAAAGATGTGCCAAAGAAATGTTGGTTTGGGACTTTTGGATGTCTGTGAATGTAGATGATTTTATCTCATTTACCTCTGCAGTTTTTTTAATGTACTAGTTTAATTAATAGATTCTAAAGAGAAAGTGTCCACTGCAATGATTGTAATATATTGCCTGGATGTTGGGCTGGTGAGGTAGACAAAGCATTTCAAAAGAAACTGCAAATTTGTTTTCAGAATGTGTCAGAGAACTTCTGTTTTCTTCCATTAACTGTCTTGCATATTTATTTGAATAATGCACTTCGACAGCATGTCATATGCAGTTTTTACTTTGTAAGTGGTATATTCTTCATAATTAAATTTTACTGATTGCAGAGAAGAAAAAGTATTGAATTATGCAGTAGCACTATGATATTGTAGATTAACCTTGTTTAGTTTAGCTTAGTTTAGTTTTGTTAAGCAGTATGTTCAAACTGAACAAGGCCCCTTTTCAATACAGTATCAGAGAGAAAAGCTTAAGTACATAGAATAAATAATTCATATAACACAACATATAACTGTGTTGCACCATTGCAAAAATTAGCAGTCCAAGACCTACTTAACTGGGGAAGTTTTGGAATGGGAATGGTTTGGGTACAGATGTTAACGTTTATTTGTTATGTAAGAATAAGCAGCATAAAATGCAATGATTTTGTGTCAGTTTGCTTTGTAGGACTAGTATTGGCTTACTTCTTTTGGTTGCTGCAAGGATGTCATATAAGTATTTTATTTTTTGTAAAGCTATCAGCAGTGCGCCACTTGTAGTTGAATTTCGACCTCCTCTTAGCTCAGCCACTGTGGCTAAATGTCTGAGTTTTTTTATTATTTTTAATTGTAAACCCTACAGGAATATACCATCAATGCCTGTGGGCAATGTAAAACTACAAACCTCTCAGACACCCCCAACAACACACACACACATATACATACATTTTATATATATATATATATATATATATATATATATATGGGTCTAGGACATTTCACTGAAACTCAAATGACTGAACACAAATCACTGAAAACTCAATTCACTGAAACACATTTCACTGAAAGTTATATATGGCCTTTTGCCCACTGTAGTGTGACCTTAGAGTTAGTATATATCGTAAGGGAGGGCCCCCCCCACATATTTTAAGTATATATTATGTTCGGAAAAGAGCAATATATTGGAATTGCAAGTATCCATGTATTTAGTTCAAAATATTTAAAATATGTGGGGGCCACACACCCCCGATATGGGGGCACTGCCCCCCACACCCTCCCTTACTATATATACTAACTCCAGGGTCCTACTACAGTGGGAAAAAGTCCATACATAACATTCAGTGAAATGTGTTTCAGTGAACTGAGTTCAGTGAATTGAGCTTTCAGTGAAAAGTGCACACTAATTTGACTTTTCAGTGAAATGTGCCTTCAGTGAAATGTCCTAGACCCATATATATTTATACACACGCACACAGTGGATATAAAAAGTGTACACAGCCCTATTAAAATGCCAGTTTTTTGTGATATAAAAAATGAGACCACAATAAATCATTTCAAAACTTTTCCCACCTTTAATGTGACCTATAACCTGTACAATTCAATTGAAAAACAAACAAATCTGTTAGGGGAAAACATATAAAAAGTAAAAAAGGTACAATAAGCTGGTTGCATAAGTGTGCACACCCTTAAACTAATACTTTGTTGAAGCACCTTTTCATTTAATTACAGCATTCAGTCTTCTTGGTACACACCTGCCATCAATTAAAGAGACTCTGCTTAACCCCAAATAAAGTTCAGCTGTCCTAGTAGGATTTGCCTGACATTTACTCAGTTGTCTGCTACAGCAAAAGCCATGGTTCGCAGAGAGCTTACAAAGCACCAAAGGGATCTCATTGTTGAAAGGTATCAGGAGAAGGATACAAAAAAAAATTCCAAAGCATTGGATATACCATGGGACACAGTGAAGACAGACTTCAAAAAGTAGAAAAAATATGGGACAACAGTAAAGTTGGAAAGAACTGGATGTCCCTCCAAAATTGATGAAAAGACAAGATGAAAACTGGCCAGGGAGGATGCAAAGAGACCTACAGCAACACTGAAGGAGCTGCAGGAATTTCTGGCAAGTAATGGTTGTGTACTACATGTGACAACAATCTTCCATACTCTCCATATGTCTGGACTGTGGGGTAGGATTGCAAGTTGGAAGCCTTTTCTTACACAGAAAAATATCCAGGCCTGGCTAAAATTTGAAAAACAACACATCGAGTCTCCCAAAAGTATGCGGGAAAATGTGTTATGGTCTGACAAGACCAAGGTTGAACTTTCTGGCCACAAATCCAAAAGGAACGTTTGGTGCAAAAACACTTTGCTTCACCAAAAGAACACCATCCCCATGGTGAAGCATGGTGGTGGCAGTATCATGCTTTGGAATTACTTTTCTTCAGCTGGAACTGGGACTATAGTTTAGTTGTAGGGAATTATGAACAGTTCATAGGTTCATAGGTTGGTACTATGCTATCGGACCTAGGGTCTATACAAGCCTAGCCATAAAAATTCCCTGGACATTTCTTTCCACAATATTTACTTCCCTGGACCCCTGTCTACCAGGGTGACTGACATGATCCTTGGGGTGAATTTCCTATCTCCCATCCAATCGTCAAAGTTCCTTTTGAAGAGAGCCAAGGAGGCGCTCTGCTTGACATGTATGGGCAGTCTGTTCTAGAGTATGGGGAGTCTCTGGGTCAGGAACCTATCCCACCAGCATGTTTTGTTAACTGTGACTACAAGGTTTAGATCCCTGGAGCGTGTGGCTCTGAGGGATTGGGATTTCTTTAAGTGGAGCATGTCCAACAGCTCAGGGTTTGACATCTCCTTGTATGTTAAGCAGAGATCACCTATAAGTAGACGATATGCCACAGAGTATAGCTGGAGTTTTTTTAGACGTTCAGCACAGGGCATCTGCTTTAGGCCTGTGATTCTTTTAGTGAGGTATTTCTGCGGCCTTTCCAGCTGATGCAGATGTCTTGTGAGGTACATACCAAATGGGGCATTGTACTCTATAATGGGTCTAATGAGGGATGACTACAGTGGGACAATGACCTCCTTTTTTCCTGGATGAAAAGCCCTTAGTGATGAGGTGTGCCACACAGAAGGATTTCCTGACTGTTGTGGCGATGTGGTTATCGAAGGTGAGACCACTGTCCACCTGTGTCCCTAAGTCTCTCATCACACTTTTGGTGTTTAGTGTACTTCCACCTATGTGGTAATTTATGGGTACATGTTTTTTACCAAAGGGGATAACTATACATTTCTTGAGCCCATGGCTCTGGCACCAAGCATCTGTTTCTGTAAGGCCCCTTTGTAGAATATCCACATAATTTGGGGATTCAATAATGGCTCCCAGTTTGCAGTCATCTGTGAACTTTGTTAGCCAGAGTCCCTTAGTGTTAGCCTGTACTTCAGAGAAGTAGATGCCAAACAAGAGCAGTCCCAGGACTGAACCCTGAGGTACTCCACCTGTCACTTGTCTGGAGCTGGATTTGGAGTCGGCTGCTTTTGCAGTCTGGGTTCTGTCAGTAAACCAGTTGGCAATCCATTGAGTGATGTAGGGATTTTATACCCAGCTTAGTAAGTTTATCTATGATTCCAGAGTGGGGCATGGTGTTGAAGGCCTTGGCGAGGTCCAGATAGGCTCTGTGGACCGCCTTACCCTCGTCCACAGCTCTGGAGACTGATTCGAAGAAGTCAATAAGGTTCAGGAGACAAGATCGGCCCTTCACGAACCCAAACTGGGTGGAGTCCAATGTTTGAAGGTTGCCAATGTCTTTGTTTATAAGTTCCATGATAATGCGTTCCATGCCCTTGCAGATCAAGCTCGTCAGACTGATGGGACGGTAGTTCCCAGGATCCAAGGTGGATCCCTCCTTGTGGAATGGGATAACTGTAGCTGTGCACCACTCAGTGGGCATGAAGCCTGAGATGAGGCTATGATTAAACATGACACTTAGGTGAGGTGCCAGTTCATTTTGTAGTTCATGTAGTACACAGCTCTGGATGTCATCTGGCACAAAATCGATCTGCCAGGATATTGGCAATATCCTTGGGATCAGTATATTTAATGCCATTCTGTTGTAGCTCAAAGCAGATCTGAGCATTGCCATTTAGATTCTTGACATAACTATAGAATGCCTTGTGGATCTCTTTGGAACCTTTGGCAATTTTATTTTCATAACTAGCTTTGCAGGATTTTATGAGGGATCTCAGCTTTTTACTGAGGCTGGTAAGAGAGTTTTTTGCATTCTGGGATTTTCCGCTTTTCTGCAACAGTTTCTTCCTTCTGTTGTATAGTTTGTTTATGGCAGGGGACCACCAGATTGGCTTCCTTTTTTGGATGAGAGCATCTTGGTTCTATTTGGGATGGCACGATTCATTCATCAGTCGAACTTTCAGATCCCGTCTGCATGGGTGTCATGAAGTTTGTCACTTCTGACTTGAGTAGCATGAAGTTGGCTATGGAGAATTTTTTATGGAGGTTTCCTTACTGGGGGGTGGAGTAGGGATGTGGATGTCAAGGGTGATTTGCTTATGGTCAGACCTGACCAATGAGGGGGTGACCACTGGTGTGGAGCATCTATCTCCCATGTTGGTAATGACCAGGTCTAGGATATTGTAGCCCCTGGTGGGACAATGGATTAGTTGATCCAGGGCATTGGAACTTATGAATTCCAAGAACTGTTGGGAAAAGGTGTTGGTACCTGAGTAGTTTTCCCAGTTAATGGCAGGGTAGTTGAAATCACCCAGTATTAGGGTGTTTGGTTGTATCTTAATATTTTCCAGTATGTTTAGAAAGGTGTAGTGAGAATCTTGGGGCATGGTTGGGGATCTGTAGCAAGCTACAGTTTGGATTGCAGTCTTACCTAGTGTTAGTTGCACCTGGAGAATTTCAGATGCATTGTGTTGGGCAACTAGCCTGGATGTGTGAATATCCTTGGTGAATATGGACACTCCTCTACCTTTAGTGTTTCGGTCATGGTTTGGTGGCCGAAAAGTGTGGTAAGAGATATAGCCTGGTATTGCAGGGGTGCTCTCTGTAGCCTTGAACCAGGTCTCAGTTACTGCACAGATATCGATGTTCTCCATTTTTAGGAGTGCCTCGAGAGAGTGCATTTTGAGGTTTAGACTTCTAGCATTACCTTCAGATTTTGCATGCTTGTATCTGTTACGGTGGTGGCTTTGTCGTTTGAACCTTGCCTAAAAAAGGCACTATAGGGGTGGCAAGAACTTTAGCCAGTAACCTGAGTCCCAGTGGTGACAGGAGCAGACTATCTCTGGCAAAACATCGTGGTTTGTCGATCATGTCTTCCCAGGCAGACAGATATTGGATCCCCTTTTAATGACACCAGAAGCTTAGCCAATTGTTGAAGTCAATCATTTTATCCTTATACTGTGGTATTCTGGGCGAAGGCAGGATGCTTCTCAGGGCTGGGGTCATACCTGGCTGGACCACATAATCCGAGAGCTCTTCCATAATCCAAGAGCTCTTCCATGTCTCTTCATGTAGTCCAGGGAGGTATGTCTCAAGTCATTCACTCCAACATGGACAGTGACAGAGTTGTATTTGTACTAGTTGTGGAGTGACTTGAGTGCATGTGTTATGTGATGGATCCTGGCACCCGACAGGCAGTTGACTGTAATTTTCTCGTTGTTCAGCCTGGTGAGTGGAATATCAGTGTGCTTGACTATAGAGTCACCTATGATTAAAGTATTGGGTAGATTGTCTTGCCTTAGGGGGCTGTTGTTGGATGGCACACTGGTGTTGTGAGCTATGTGTCACTTTGGTTGTGACTGGTGTTTGTGTTTCAGTTTCGGAGGTCCTTGTTGCTTGGGCAGGTTAATGTTAAGGGCCTCCGCATATGTGGGTTTAGTGTTGCTATGTGTGGGTGCTGATGGTGTGGGTTTTGAAGGGCTGTTTGTTTGTTTGACGTGTAGTGCAGGTGTTAACCTACTCCTCTTGACTGTCTAGCACAATCTTGGCTGGAGAGAGCTTTGCTTCCAGTTTGGCTATGTAAGTGCATCTCTCACAGGTTGTAGTGTTGGGTGGTAGGAGGAGAGGGTTGTCTGTTTACATGAGGCAGTTGCTGCATTCACCAGGTGGACAGGAGAAAATCAACAGAAGGTGACCCTTGGACATGCCTGTTTAGGTGCTTTTTTTTTTTTTGCAAAGTACAAGAGCTGTTTTCCCTTACCTTTGCAAGGTATTTTGCAATTATAAGCTGTTTAGTGCCTACGATTAATTTATCCTTATTGACAAGGAGAGTTGAGTGCTTGTATCAGTTTAAGGCTTCCTAGTGCTTTCCAGCACGTTCTGGAGCAAGTGCTAGTCACAGGGGCTCAGATTTTATTGCTACTATTGAGAAACCAGCTAGTTCTAAGGGAAAATTTGAAGAGCAGACTTTCTGTCACCTGGAATAGTTTAACCATAGCCCTGCGGTGCTGCACGATGCAAATAAATCTCAGACGCACGCATTTTTAAGCCAGAAAGTTGAAAGTGATAGAAATCAGCCCAAAAAGGCTAATAAAATTACAATTTCAGAGCTGGAAACCACTCCTCTAGTGTTAGATAGGCAGTACAATGCTCAACACTCCCGCTGGTAAGCAGTAGGACTTCCCTCTACCACTGCAAGGTCTGGATAGCACTGAACACAGAAAATAAAGTCCGGAGGCCAGCAACGACTGGGATCTGGACTATACTAGCTAGCAAAGGCGGGAAATGAGCAACAAGATAGTATTTTTTTTTTATGGTTAAAACAGGCTAAACAATGCAATAATCGTCTTCTTCTTCTTGTTCTTTCGGCTGCACCCGTTACAGGTCGCCACAGCAGATCAACTGTTTCCATTTCTTCCTGCCCTCTGCATCTTGCTCTGTCACACCAACCACCTGCATGTCCTCTCTCAACACATCCATAAACCTTATTTTAGGCCTTCCTCTTTTCCTTTTACCTGGCAGCTTCACCCTTAAACAATGCAATAATACAGTAAATAAACACAGGAAAGGCTAACACACTTGAGTGTGTAGCCCTAAACAGTAAATGCAATTAAAACTCTACAAAATTAGCAATTTAAGCTAGTCTACATATTCCAGTCACTTTTGGCCCAAAACCTTCAGGTGTCTGCCAGAAAGATGAAGAGGAATTTCACTTTCAACACAACAATGACCCCAAGCATACATCCAAATCAACAAAAGAATGGCTTCACCAGAAGAAAATTTAAGTTTTGGAATGGCCCAGCCAGAGCCCAGACCTAAATCCAATAGAAAATATGTGGGGTGACCTGAAGAGGGCAGTGCACAAGAGATGCCCTCGCAATCTGACAGATTTGGAGCACTTTTGCAAGGAAAAGTAGGCAAATATTGCCAAGTCAAGATGTGCCATACTGATAAACTCCTACACAAGAAGACTGAATGCTGTAATTAAATCAAAAGGTGCTTCAACAAAATATTAGTTTAAGGGCGTGCACACTTATGCAACCAGCTTATTGTACATTTTTTATTTTTTACATTTTTCCCCCTAACAGATTTGTTTTTCAATAGAATTTTACAGGTTATAGGTCACATTAAAGGTGGGAAAAGTTTTGAAATGCTTTATTATCGTCTCACTTTTTTATATCACAAAAACTGGCATTTCAACAGGGGTGTGTACACTTTTTATATCCACTGTGTATATATATATATATATATATATATATATATATATATATTAGACCCATTATAGAGTACAACGCCCCTTTTGGAATGTACCTCACAAGACATCTGCAGCAGCTGGAAAGGCCACAGAAGTACCTCACAAAGAGGATTACTGGCCTCAAACAAATGCCCTACACTGACAGCCTCAAAAAACTCGAGCTTTACTCCGTAGCATATTGCCTACTCCAAGGTGATCTCTACCTAACATATAAAGCTATGTCAAACCCAGAGCTGTTGGACATGCTACACCTAAAGAAATCCCAATCCCTCCAAGCTACACGCTCTAGAGACCTAAACCTTGTCACCGCAATAAACAGGACACGCTGGAAAGATAGATTCCTGTCCCAGAGACTTCCTATACTGTGGAATAAGCTACCCATCTATGTCAAGCACTCTTCAAGAAAAATCTTGATGAGTGGATGGGAAATAGGAAATACACCCCGGGGATCACTTCTGTGTGTCTGCTGGACAGTGGCACAGGAAAATAACTTTCTTGGGTGGCGTAAGCTATGGTACACACACACACCTTTACTTAAAAAGGTAATAAATGGATGGTCACAGCAAAAGAAAAAATAGTTACCCACTGTAACATAGCCTCCAAAAACAAAACTGAACCACCGCTTTGATGAATCTTTTGTACGTCCACTAAACAAACGGTAAAACAACTACTAAATATAAAGAATTACATTTTGCTTGCAACACAAATAGGACATGTTGGAGAGACAGATATGTATCTCTGAGAGTTTCCATTCTCTGGAATAGGCTTTTTATCTGTGTGAAACAATGTCCCTGTTCTGTCATTATCTTATTTCATTTCTCTGTGATTTGCTAGAAAACTGAAAATTTTATGAGGAACAGGCCAAAAATATGAGGCAAAAATTTGGGCATGCTGCAAAATTCTGGGCAGTTGAAAGGTATGACAAGGGTGAATAATTGTGTGTGCGGTGTGTGTGTGTGTGTCTGTGTGTGTGTGTTTTGTTTGCAAGGCCATGGCTATGGTTAAGGTATGCTTTTCACGTAGTGCGAAAATAGGGTGTTCCACATTTTGACTGTTTGTCACACATTGCTATGGCCTGTGTTCCACATTGGCCTCTTAGCAGGTTGAGACCTATGAGGGGATTATTTATTTAGCAATCTGCAAAAAATGTGAATGTTTTTACATTGGAAATCTGAAAGGACTTTGCAAAAGAGAATTTGTCAGCACTATTATAGTACAAAAAGAATTCCAATAATGCTTTATTCAAGCATTCACTGTTAAACGTTTCCCATGATGAGGTTTTATTTAGTATTTTGGAGCAAGTAGAAAGGGATCCCAGGGGTGGAGACTGGGAGAAAGAATCTGTACCCTTGGGAAATGATTTTTAGGAAACACTAATCTGCTGTGATGGTTTGCCAGTTGTCTTTGAAATGGGATAGCCTTCCTCCTAACCTTTGGGGGGGCAGGGGGGGATGGAGTCATTGTGAGTCCTTAATGTAAGGAGTGGACTTAGAACTCCCTGCACTGGGGGTTGCAGAGGTCTATTGTCTGGGCCTCTGCTGGTCTTGAAGTTGCTGCCTGGGGGGGTCTGTCCCCTGCACCCTTTCCTTTGCACAGGTTTGGATTGGGAAGGAAAAGACCAGTGTTTGGTGGGAAAGTTCCTGTTGAATCCCACAAGTGATGAGTGCAACAGTGAAACATGAAGAACATCTACTTGTATTACAAATAAGCAGTGTGGCAATTTAGGCTTAATTCTTTCACATACCTGGGGCTGAACGATTATATTTCTAAAAAAAAAGAAGTTATGTACTTACCATAATGTTCCATGTTTGTAGTCCATCTCGCCTATATTCTTGCTGGATGGGTTCGGAGCCGATATTCGGCTCCGACTCGGCGTATACTAAAGCTCAAGAGCTTTTTACTGGCTCAAGGCTAGCCCCCAGATCTAGTTTGCAAGAAAGTAATAAATACATATCAGGTAATAATAATAACAAAGAAGCTGTAAAAATACAGCACGGAATTAGAAACATAATCCATTCCAGGTGGACAATAAAGAACAAAGTCAGGCAGCCCCAAAAAGAGGTCCACTAGATCCCCCAGAAACGGGAAGGGGGTTGGAGTGAGGGATGCAAGAATATAGGCAAGATGGACTACAAACATGGACCGTTATGGTAAGTACATAACTTCTTTATGTTATGTAGTCCTAGCTCTCCGTAATTCTTGCTGGATGGGACACCGTCCCTAGCACCTTTATCCTGGGTGGCTCAAGCAAAGAGACTCTTCAGCACAGTGGACCCAAAGGATGACCTATCCCAGGAGGCCAAATCCAATGTGTAATGAGTGACAAACGTATGTGGTCTTGCCCAAGTAGCTGCTGCACAAATGGTATCAATTGGGAGCCTAGATCTAAAGGCGCATGAAGTAGCTACAGCCCTAGTGGAGTGATCATTAGCTTTTAACAGTAATTGTCTACCAGCTTGTTGATAAGCAAAGGATATGCAATCCAAAAGCCATTTTGAAAGAGTAATTTTTGAAACAGGTAAGTCTTTCCTTTTGTCAGAAAAGGAAAGAAAATGTTGATCAGATTTCCTGAATTCTTTGGTCCTGTGTATATAGAATCTGAGTATCCTGTGGACATCTAGCTGGTGAAGTCTATACTCTGATTTATTAGAGTGGTTTGGATAAAACACAGGTAGCTCAATGGTAGTATTCAGGTTGTGTTCTGAGCATACCTTAGGGAGAAAGGAAGGGTTTGTCCTAAAAGAGACTTTATCCTTGTGAAAGATAATGTAAGGAGGTCGAATAGTTAGGGCTTGAAGTTCCGAGACTTGCCTAGCCGATGTTATAGCTACCATGAACAGGATTTTCCATGACAACAATTTTAAGTCTGACGACGAGGATGGTTCAAAGGGTGTAGACATCAAAGATGAGAGGACTAAATTTAAGTCCTAGGGTTCTAAAGGTTGTTTTATTGGGTCTATATCAGAACATCGAAGTTTTAAAACTTCGAATGTTCTAATATCGACCCGTTTTGAGCGAAAGCTGAAAATAGCGAAGCTGCAGAACACCGAATTCTTTCCTAGGGAAAGAATTTGATTGGCTGGTTCTGTGGCTTCGCTATTTTCAGCGCTGTGGTGGAAATTTACGGGTCGGGTTCAGGTAAGTGTGTGATTGTGTGGCTGTTAGGATTAGGGCGCGAGTTAGGGTTAGGGCACGGGTTCGGTGAATTAGGGTTGGGGCAGGTTAAGTGGGTTAGGGCGCGGGTTAGGTTACTGTGCGATAGTGACGGACCTTAGGGTTTGGGTTAAGGTAAGTGGATAGATAGTAGTGTATGTATAGTTTAGTGTAGGGTTAGTTGTAGGATTATAAGTGTATGTGTGTGCATTGATGTTTTTTAGGTGTGCTTGTGTTGTGTGTATATGTTACGGAATAGCGAATTTTTTCCCAAGGAAAAAATTGTTGTTAGGAAGGATAAAATAGATTCTAAAGGAGCTGTATATGGATCTAAGCCCCGGTTTTCCTTTTTCATTTGCAAGAATATAGTTTCTGAGTGGAAGGTTTATGGGATGAAATTAGGATGTGTTTGACTGTTTGGGATAAGGGAATGCACTTGGCTATATGTGGAATTGGAGCAGCCATGCTGTCAATTTGAGGGTGTGGATGGAGGGGTGGAACTGTCCCAAATGATGAATCAGGAGATGGATCTAGAATTCAGGGTTCCTCCAAAAGGTAGGGCTACAGGAAAGGAAACCAAACTTGTCGAGGCCAGTAAGGAGCAATGAGGATCAAAGAACTCCTCAACTGTCTTGCTTTCTGTATTACTTTGGGTATGAGTGGAAAGGGAGGAAAGGCATAGAGAAGTCCCAGGGGCCAGTCGTGAACTAGAGCATCCCTGGGTGACATCCCCGGATGGGGAATGAGGGCAAAGTAGCTGCTGCATTTGGTGTTCAGGTGAGTGGCAAATAGATCACAGCAAGGCTGGCCCCATTTGTGAAAGATCTCTTTCGCAACCATTGGATTCAGGGACCACCTGTGAGGCATCAGACTTGCTCGACTGAGTTTGTCCGCTATTATGTTGGATTTCCCCGGGATATGCATTGCTATAAGGAAGTGTTGAGTATCCATCACCCATTTCCAAACCCTTAAGGCCTTTCTGAAAAGCGGGTAAGACTTGGTTCCCCCTTGTTTGTTTATATACCACACAACAGACTAGTTGTCTGACTGAATCGCAATCGTTCCAGTGGGAAGGGAGCTCTGAAGTGCTTGCAATGCATATAGCACCGCTGTCATCTCCAGAACACTGATGTGTAAGTGGTTCTCGTGGTTTTGCCAAGTATCTTGGACTGTCTTTCCCAGATAATGCCCCCCCCCCCCCAATCTGGGAAGGGTCCATGGTCAAAACTGCTTTCTCTTGGGGAGGAACAAGTGGACGACCTACGACAAGTTGTTTTGTGTGTAACCACAACTTTAAAAAAACAGATGCACAATACAGAAGAAACTATTAAGATATATATATGACAGAAAAAGGTGGTAGAAAAGGACTAAATAAGTAAAAAATCGTTCTACTTAGCCAACGAGCTAGTAAGATGCAACCTCAAAGCTTTCGTGGCAAACGAGATCTGGGGAATTGCTGTGAGGCACCATGGGATAGGGGCTAGCATCGAGCCAGTAAAAAGCTCTCAAGCTTTAGTATAGGCCGAGTTGGAGCCGAATATCGGCTCCGAACCCATCCAGCAAGAATTACGGCAAGATAGGACTACATAACATCTAGTATTAAAGAAAAGAGCATCAAAATTATAGTGATGGTTTACTTTCCAACCCCTGAGTGGACTAAAATATATATTCTTTTCGTAACTTAATGTTCTTTTCATAATTTAATGTATTTTAACAATTATTTTAAATTTTAGAAAAGACTAGTGTAGTTTTAAGTGTTTTTAATATTTTTTATGGTAGATTTATTATTGTTTTAGAGGTTTCTGACTGTTTATTTGATTAGAAGTGTACTGTTCCTTTAAAACATTTTTATGACATAATTAGGGATGAATAATTGGTGTTAATTAAGTTTATATATAAGGTTGTGGTGTATGTAATAGTTGTTCATTCTGATGAAGTCCTAAGAAAAAGGGACAAAGTGCTTAATGAATGAATAAAAGACTTGAGGATTTTATACAGTCTCCGTTCATTCAGTTATTACACTCTGCCTTGTTCACCGTTTAAGTTCTGTTTTTGCCAGATAGGGAGTTGACTGTCAAAATACAAATATGCATTTAAGAAAGTGTTCTTTCTAAATATGTTGGATTCATACATGTGGTCCTCAAAGTTCTTATATAACATGACATAGGTTCATAGGTGGATACTAGGCTATCTGCTCTAGGGCACTTATAAGCCTAGCCAGAGTGTATTTGGCTTCCTCCTCCCTGTTAGATTAGCCTACTGTGCCTCTGTAAAGTAGGTCACAGAAGGTACCCTTTTAAGATTAGTTTACTGTGCCTCTGTCTAGCAGGGACACAGGAGAGATCCTAGGGGTGAATTTGCGATTTCCCATCCACGCGTCCAAATTTCGCTTGAAGAGGGTCAGCGAGGGGCTGTGTCTAACATGAATTGGGATTCTATTCCAGAGTGAGGGAAGCCTCTGGGAAATGAATCTGTCCCTCCAGCATGTCCTATTTATTTTTGTGCTGAGGTTTAGGTCCCTGGAGCGTGTAGCTCTAAGGGACTTGGATATTTTGAGGTGGAGCATGTCCATTAATTCTGGGTTTGACATCGCTTTGTACATCAGGCATAGATCGCCTCTGAGTAGGCGGTAAGCAACTGAGTAGAGCAGGAGTTTCTTTAGTCGAGCTGCATAGGACATCTGTTTGTATCCCATGATCCTCTTGGTGAGGTACTTTTGGGGTCTCTCCAGTTGCTGCTGGTGTCGGGTAAGGTACATCCCAAAAGGGGCATTGTATTCAATTATGGGCCTGATGAGTGACGAGTAGAGGGGCACAATGACCTCTCTTGATCTAGATGCGAACCCTTTTGTGATAAGGTGGGCTATATAGAAGGTCTTTCTAACCACTTTGGCAACGTGATTATCAAAGGAGAGATTACTATCTACGCTGGTCCCCAAATTTCTAATTATTTCTTCCGTACTTAATGGATTACCACCTATGTGGTAATTTGTGGGCACCTTGTTTTTCCCAAAGGGGATGACTATGCACTTTTTAGCATTTAGCTTGAGGCCGTGGCTCTGGCACCAAGCATCCATCTCTGTGAGACCCTTTTGGAGGATGCTTGTGTCAGCTGGAGATTCGATTATGGCCCCCAGTTTGCAGTCATCTGCGAACTTTGTCAGCCATAATCCCCCCGTGTTATCCTGAACCTCAGAGAAGTATATACCGAACAAGAGAGGTCCCAGAACTGAGCTCTGTGGGACGCTACTTGTAACTGGTTTGGATTCGGACATGGCACCTGCGATTCTGACCATGTGGGTTCTATCTCTGAGCCAGTTTGCAACCCATCTTGTGATATAGGGGTTGATATTTAAGCTGGTAAGCTTATTTATGATGCCCGAGTGGGGTATTGTGTCAAAGGCTTTTCGAGGTTCAGGTAGGCTGTGTGGACTACCTTGCCCTCATCTGTGGCTTTGGTAACTGTTTCAAAGAAATCAACTAGGTTTAAGAGGCAAGATCTGCCCTTAACAAAGCCGAATTGGGTAGGGTCCAGTGTCTGGAGGCTCCCAATGTCTTTGTTTATGAGTTCCATGATAATACGCTCCATAGCTTTACAGACCAGACTAGTCAGGCTTATGGGGCGATAGTTTCCAGGGTCCGTTGTGGCATCACCTTTGTGGAGTGGGACCACTGTAGCTGTATGCCATTCTTTGGGTACATATCCTGTAGTAAGGCTAAGTTTGAACAGTGACTTAATGTGAGGGTTCAGTTCTTCTTGGCACTCGTGTAAGACACAGCCTGGGACAACGTCCGGTCCCATAGATGCTGTGTTTTTTGCTTTGGAGAGGGCAGCTTTCACCTGTGCATCTGTGATGTCAGGGAGGTTACATTCAATTGGGATAGGCATTTTCTCCTTTGGGGGGAAAGGGGGGGAGAAGTTTGCGCTGAATCTGTCTGCCAGGATGTTGGCTGTGTCTGTAGGTTTGGTATATTTTGTACCATTATGCAACAATTCAGAGCATATCTGGGAGTTTCCGCCCATGTTCCTGACATAACTAAAGAAGGCCTTGTCATTTTCTTTAGTGTCTAGGGCAATTTTTCTTTCGAAACTGGCCTTTGATGATTTTATGAGGGATCGAAGTTTCTTGCTAATACTGATCAGAGATGCCTTCCCTTTTTGGGATTTTGCTCTGTCATGTAGTAGCTTCCTCCTTCTGTTGTATAGCTTATTTATGGCCGGGGTCCACCAGACCGGTCTCCTGTTTTTGGAGGAGTGAGTCTTGGTTTTATTTGGGATAGCATGATCCATGCATTCCTGCAGGTGCTCATAGAATGCATTTGTAAAGAATTCTGCGGATTGGGCTGTATTATCCTCTGGCCCAGGGGCTTTGAAGGATTCCACCTCAGTCTTGAGAAGTGCAAAGTTGGCTTTTGAGTAATTCTTTACAGTGATTTCCTTGGCTGGGGGTGAGGTCGGGATATGGATGTCCAGGGAAATTTGTTTATGGTCTGATCTTACCAATGAGGGGTTTACCTCTGGTGTGGAACATAGAGTCCCCATGTTGGTGATGACCAGGTCCAATATGTTGTTCCCTCTTGTGGGAGTGGTGACCAGTTGTTCCATTGTGTTAGAGTTTATAAATTCAAGGAACCGTTGGGCGATGGTGTTTGGGCTTGATTAGTTTTCCCAGTCAATGTTTGGGCAGTTGAAATCACCCAATAGCATAGTGTTTGGAGAGACCTTCATATTCTCCAGTGTTCTCAGGAATGCCATTTGAGGTTCCTGTAATAGGGAGGGTGTTCTGTAGCAGGCTACAAACTGAATGGCAGTTTTGCCCACTGTTAGTTGCACATGGATGGTTTCCGATGCTTCGTGCAGTGCCACTAACCTGGAGGTGTAGGCATCTTTGATGAATATAGATACTCCCCCCTCCTTTTGTGCTTTGGTCCGAGTTTTGGGGCTGAAACGCATGGTATGAGTTATAACCTGGTAGTGCTGGGGTGCTCTCAGGAGCCTTGAACCAGGTTTCTGTTACTGCACATACATCGATTTTCTCCATACTGAGGAAAGCCTCAAGTACGTGCATCTTGAGGTTTAGACTTCTGGCATTGAGTAGCATTACCTTTAGTTTTTTTATCCTTGGGTTGTCAATGGAGGTGGGTTTGTCCTTTGAGCCTTGCCTAAAAAAGACACTATGGGGGTGGCAAGAGCCTTGGCCAGTATACAAAAGCCTAAGGGTGACAGGTGCAAGCCGTCCCTAGCGAAGCAGCGTGGCTTGTCGAGCATGTCATCCCAGGCTGACAGACACTGGATCCCCTTTGAATGACACCAATACTTTAGCCAATTGTTGAAACTGATAATTTTGTCTGTATACTGTGGCATCATTCTTGGTGAGGGCAAGATGCTGCTCAAGGTCAAGGTCATACCAGCCTGGGCTACATGGTCAGAGAGCTCCTCTATGTCTCTTTTCATGTAGTCCAGGGAGGTACGTCTCAGGTCATTCACACCAGCATGGACAATGACGGAGTCATACTTGTACTTGCTTTGGAGTGACCTGAGTGCTTGCGTTATGTGGCGGATCCTGGAACCCGATAGACAGCTTACAGTGACCTTCTCCTTGTTCAGTCTGGTGAGCGGGACGTCAGTGTGCCGGACAATATAGTCTCTATGGTCTGTTTATATACATAGCCACAAAATTCCATTTTCTAAAGAGGCTTTATTTGTCACTAAATCAAAGATTTATTTTATGTAATCCCTCATGAGAAGGGGTTGGATTGGTTCCACCAAGCAATGGTTTTAGGTATCAACCTCAGCACAACAGAAGTTAGACTGATACTACAATGTATGGAGTTAGTGCTGACAAATTATGCTTAGTACGAGGGTGAATATCACAAACAACACATAAGTATGGTTATGGGGGCAGCTTCAGCCCCCATTTTTGCTAATATGGTTTTGGGAAACCTCCATGGTTTTGAACTCACCATTTTCTTCCAAGTTGGAAGTCTATCCGAGGTACCTGGACAATATTTTTATTCTGTGGAAGGGTGACTTAGAAGTGTTGAAATCATTTATGCATTATCTAAATCACTCTACTCACTTCTTAAAATTTACCTATCAATATGATAAACAGACCATAGACGTGGTACCCAGACCGTTGTTAGGCTGATAATTTTGTTTGTTCAATCCTTTGAAGTTGAGCCCCTTGTTATGGGAGAACCTGGGAACATGAAACATTATGTATACCTCATGCATCAATTTACCCCTATCATCCCACTGCTTGAGTATTTTGGTGACAGCAGGACCAAACACAAATTCAGAACTTAAAGGAGTATTCAAAATGTCATTTTTAAATCCTCAGAAAAATTCTGGTTATGTAACCAAGTACACCTTCTCAATACAGCAGAAGTGGCTGCAGTTCTAGAAACTCTGTCTGCACCTTCCATGACACTTTTTAAAGCATGTTTCAAAATCTGAGTCACACTAGACACAATCTCATTCATATAAAAAATCAGTTTAGCAGGCAAAGTTACAGCAAAGTCATCTAAACTATAAGCATGTTGCAAAATAAATGTCCACCAAAATCCTAGACAATTTAAAATGATAAATTATTAAGACTAAATTACTAGACTGAGACATATTTTTCCCTGAGAGTCTAACCACTTGCTAATTTTATCCAGGGGTGTAGGGTTAGAAGAAGCCAAGGGCCTCTTTTTAGAGTTGGGAGCTGGAGAAACCCCAGCTGGGTCAGCTGTCAAAGGAGCGAAGAGAGATGCAAGATCAGAGTACACTTTGTAGCTACTCATAATCTTTTTAGGAAATGGTTCATTAACCAAAGGGGTTTTTAGGATTGCCAGGTTTCAAGGTCACGTCCCTCACATCACCCATAAACCCACCCGCTCTCCCACCCATACCACACCCATTTTTGTGACATCAGCTGATGGGAACACCCTCTTTTTCTGTTCCGGATGCCTGCTTTCAGCCGATTTACTATGCTTTTCTGTAAAAAAGCACAGTAAATCAGCCATTTGTAAGAAACACTGATAGTCTGTTTCCTTTTGTGAAAGAGAAAAATGGAGTTTGTACAGTGTTTTCCTGACTACCAGAGCAGAGAATTGATTTGATTTGTGGATAGTCCAGAAAAACACAGATAGGTGGCACTGCGCATTGGCAATGGTAACAGGGTGATTTCCAATTTCCCACCTATTGGTCAAAGACCCAAAGTTATGCTTAAATAGGGCTAGCCTAGGGATGGACTCTGCTTCACACTGATGGGAAGCTTGTTCATGTGCATGGGGACCCTCTCTGAGACACACGTGTGTCTCATCAATATCACATGGCCTATTTATGTCACAAGCAAAATTTAAATCCTTGGATCTAATGGTTCTGATACTGTTTGTTTTGTGGATGTCTAAAAGGTCCATCAATCAGTGCTGGATCCAAGGATGCCTTGTATGCCAGACATTCTCTCTCAGTAACCTGTAGGAGACCCGGTATAGTGATAGGGCTTCAAGGTGATCTGTATAAGACAATGTGTTTAGACACTGGATTCTTCTAGTAAGGAAGCTTTAAATATGTTCCAGCTGTTGTGTGTGTCTGGTCAAGTACATGCCAAAGAGATGGGTGCAGCTCACACATCCAGTTATTCTATCAACTTCTCAGGTTAACATCGCTAATATTTTAAAAAGTGTTCTTTGTACATGAGCAATGTCCTATAAAAAATGTAAATAAGCAACTCAAACATGGCTTCTTACGAGTTGTTCATTCACATTAATCAGTGTCTAAAGTATCTCCCCAGATTCCACTGGTGGTTAAGTGCCATGTTATTGATGTCTTTTTTTTCACTCTCACTCCTTAACTCCTCCTCTTGCTCCCTAGTAACCTCCTCCATCCTTCTTCTTCCTCCTCATTGTACCTCCTCCTTCCTGCACACAGCTCAGTTTGCCAAATTTTCATTCAGAAACTGAACCGTGTTGGTCAAAGACATTTGGCCATTCATAAAATGGCCAGTCCTTTGCAAACTTGTAGGGAAACCTGTGAACAAGCACCAACACTTCACTCAGCTCGATGAAGAAATACATATAAAATGCCATTCTTATTCACTTTAATACCAAAACAAAATAACATTTTATTTTATGAACTGGTCCTTTGACCATTTTCAACCAAGACCCAGGCCACAAGGGCAAGGAAAATTAAATATATACAGACTCTAAAATAGTCAATCAGCTAATTTATTTTTGGAGGGCGGGAACAGACTGAAGTAGACAAAAAAAGCTCACTCAGAATATTCAAACTTTAGACAGTAACCAGTGGATGGGACTGAACCGTGTAGACCTGAGGGTTTGAAACAGTCTTAACCTGTGTCACTCTGTGCCACTGTGCATGTGGAATATTTTTGATCATAACTTTGTAACTTGGGAGCATCCCTCACCTATAAGGATTGAGGGTGGACAACAGATTATGCTCCCAAAGACCTGTTCTTTCATTCTGTCCGAACTCTTGTGGAGCAGCTCTGGTCTGTGTCTGTGGTGATGGTCAGGGAGTTGTACAGCCATACTTTGCATGCACTTTTATATTCATAGTTGGAATGTGGTCACAGTTTGAGCACTTTGTGTAGGAGTCTCCATCTTTAGAGTCTGTTAGGAATAGTGCACAGTTCAGTTGAAGTTCCACATTTGTGGTATTTGGAGTTCGACTGAGCAGCTCTGATCAGGCACTTGTTCTGTGAAATAACAGACTTAAACTCGGTGCAGGAATATGGCAGGTTAAAGAAAACTGACAGTTCACTTTTAACTGAGTCTGGCGTAAGTCTATTTCGTTCATCCGTCCAAATGTTATTCATAACGCTAAATGGATGCATTCGAGACTGGAACAGACAGAATGTGCTGAACAAGTTTCAACATATTTGGTGCAGACTCGTGCTCAAAAAACTTACACCAAGCCTCAGCTATGCTTGCACAGCTATGGATAATGTCGAACACTTCACTAAGAGCTCGCACGTGTAGGCTGTCAGATGGATGGTGAGTGGATAGAGGTGTTTGCATCCAAATGTCAATCACTTCATTGAGCGAATGCGATCTTGTGACACTGGTCAAAGTCAGTGGCTTGAAGTGACGATACGGGGAATGTTCGAATGCAAGCCATTTGTTCAAATATGTAATTTCTTGCTTGTACACATTCAGTGCTTCAGTTATGAACTTCTCGACGAGCTGCTGTGGTAGATAACTTTTTCGCAGAGCAAATGTTACCTTCATACCAAAAAACTGTCATCAGTTCTATGCTGCAGAGACAGCTTAAACTGTTCCATTATACCGTACAGTTCACGAGCTGTTATTGATTTGTTCTCAAGCTTTAAAATTTTCTCTTGAAAGGATGACATAAAGAAGCGTGTAAAATACAGATACATCTCCGACTTTGTTGGGCTGTCATCTGGTGCCAGTTCCTTTTCCTGGTCCTTCAACATTTTCCATATCACTTTCGGACAATCAGATTCCCCTTGAGACAAGAAATATGTTTTCAAAGGCATCCAGCACAGCAAAATTCGGTCAAGAGCCTTGAACAAACTCAACCAGCGGGTTGGAATATGTCTGATTATCTTGTGGTATTCAGACTCATAGAAATCAAAGCAGCTCTTCAGTTCTGCTCACCTCGATGCAGAGTTACTTAATTCAGCAAACACTTTCATGACGAAATTTTCAACATCAAATGGCATGACCTTTAAAGCATTTTTCGCACAGTTATGCATAATGTGGACATTGCAGTGTGCTGCAATAATTTTAGGATTCTCCTCCGAAACTAACTTCTGATAAACGTAGTTGTTTATGCCATAGTTTACCAATGCATCATCTGTGGCATAAGTGGTAACATTTTGCCAAGACAATTTACATTATGTTAAAACACGACAGAGTTGATTCTTAATGGACTTAGAGTCTTCGAATGCATCATCATAAAAGTCAATAACACGGAAAGAAATTCCATTCTGCAGGGTGAAGAATTGAACACCAACCGGATAGAATTTACGGTTCCCTTTGATAGATGCATCAGTAGCAATGGAAAATGGAAAACTATCATGTAACTTATCAAGGACGACTTCTAGTGAAAATGGGTACAAAACATTGTTGACTATGGTGGAAACTTTTGTTTTGCTGCAGGTCATCTTTTTAACGATTTCAGAGTAATCAATTACAGACTTCATAACTTTGATACCACAGTCCTGTGCATTATACGAAATATGATGTCTAATTCCATGATACACGTCAGCAATTTCCGCTAGGGATACTTTGTGAGATGTCATACTGTTTGGCGATGTGAAAAATGCCTTCAGTCATTGAGATGACGCACTAGCTTGGGAACTAGTAGCATGCTTTTTGGTGTTTTGGTGGGCTGTAACTGCTTTTTTTCCATCATATGCAACAGTGAATGATGTTGCACAAAGCTTGCATCTAGCTTTTGTATTTTCTGTGCATTTTTGTATCCATGAAAATTCTCTTTCCCACTCTGCATTATAATAACAGATGTTTGGTTTTCGCTTCTTTGGTGGGGTAGACCGGTCTGACCGGGTAGTTGGGCTGCCAAAACTATCATTATTATCGTTGATACGGACACCGTTATTCATGTCTTCCATAATAACAGCATTAATAAGTATAAGTACCTGCAGACAGTGACAGCAGACATATAATGAGTTAGTTAAACTTAAAGACAAAAAGCTGCGTTAATAAAGAGTCTACACAAATACTGTGCAACTACTTTTGCATCACTGAAGTATCTGTTTCTAACGAAAGGAACATCTGCTTGTTAGCGTACATGTCCCCGGTGGTGCAAGGCTATACTGGCAGAGTCTACTCTCTAGTAGCATCGGGTACTCCCACACCACGGTGTCCCACAGTCCCACTAATAAGCTAGAAAGCTTCCCTCCAACACAGAAAAGGTTTGGAGAACTCAGAAGCTTACAAACAGTCCTGGATACAGCAAATCTCTATCTGGATTAGAATAGTTACAGAAAAGGCAGGAAACAAGCTTAGATTTTTTTTTTTTTTACAGAAAAGCAGCTAAAACAGCTAAAAACAATTTTAAGTGCAGTGCGAGCTAGCACACTTGATTGTGTAGCAATATTAAAACAAATACAGTTTAAATAAATGCAATTTCTTCCAACTGTATTCTGAAATGAATTCAATTATTGTTTTATTCAATGTTGAATAGTTAAAAAGTGCCAAAAAATATTTATCAGCTCTATATTTCCAGATTGAGAAGCACACTCAGTCAGAACAGAGATTTCTAGCAAAGTTTTTTTAATGTGAATTAATATATATTTTCTGAAATAAAGTGCATAACAGTAATTATTATCATTATTTAAGTTTAATGCACCACCTTTAGTTTAAAGTTTACCAGACAGACCATTTCTGTTAACAAAACCAACGTACATTAGGTAACTGATGCTATGAAGACAAACATACTTCTCAAGTTCCCTGATTTTGTAGAATGTCCCCGATTTTGCCTTATATTCTGCCTGCTCCTTGTATAATTGCTAATTTTTCTGGTAAATTATCGTGGATTTCCCAATTAGCAAATGTTAGGCATTGTAATGTCATACTAGTTATTTTCTCAAAAATGCTTTTGAAGCACTTTCTTTTATTTTAACTTTTTAAGTGAATTACAGTTGTATTTAAAAAAATGATCCTTTTACTTTTGCCTTTTACTAAAACTCTTGAAAAGAAGTGGAAAGTCAGGGGTTAGCATACTGTTTAAGATGTTTACCTCATAGACACAAGGCACACAGTGTGGAATGGGAAATTTAGCTAGGTTTAAAGAAACCACAAGGAACATTCAAGGTCTTCACCATTTGTCCTACGGGGATTGTTTGGAATCACTGTCACTGTATTCTGTTTCATACAAACTACTTAGAGGTGAGAGAGGTGATCTCTGCCTTGCATATAAGGCAATCTCTGACCCTGCGTTATTGGAAATGCTTCATATCCAAAGGTCAAATGGTACACAGGTAATTCGCTCTAAAGACCTTAACCTGGTATGTGACATTAATAAAACCTGCTGGAGGGACAGATTTACCTTCCAAAGGTTGCCACACCTTTGGAACTGACTTCCACTTTATATCAAACAGAGCACCTCAGTGGCCCTCTTCAAACACAATCTGGATGACCTAATAATGAAGGATTACTGTGTTTAGTGATAAATTGGCTGCAAGTCCTCTCCTTATGTCTTTAAAGCCAAAGTTAGCCTGTTACTTTATTGCTATTATACTACACACTAAGGAGTTAAGTGCAGGAGGGACTTAATATGAGTTCATCTGAAAGAAATATTGAATGTTTGTATTGAGGGAACTGGGGGGGACTGGATGCGAGAGCAGAAATATGCCGCCCTAACACAAGACAAGTCACAACTTTTATTTTTAGACAACTTATGTGACTTCCAACAAAATAAGATGAGGTGTACAGCAATGGTAGTGTTTAATTTGAGATATAACAACTGCATGGAAAAGGAGCAGAAATTATTTTTTGTGCTATTTCATGACAGAAGTGAAGATACAGCCCATGTTCTAACTTTCAAAACTGTTCATTAAGTTTCATGTCACACAGACTGCTGACGTTCATCCTTTAAAATGTGACAGCTGTTGAATTTTGATAGCTGTTTTGAGACTGCAGCAAATATGTACCTTCCAGTTTGTCTTGGGACAAATTAAAGATTAAAATCACTTTTTTTTATAAAATCTACATTAAAATCAGTATTTATGTGTCCTTGAAAGCCATATTTTCAAGTAGTATAATGTTCATATTAGGAAAAGAACTACTATCAGAAACAGTGATTTGCAGCTGTTCCATTACCTTTTTACTCAGAACCACAACTCTGTAGCATAAGTAATTATTAGGAGCATTACAGACATCCAAAAAATACCCCAGACATAGTAAAACAACTTAGAACAATATCTACTGATCCTGTTGCAATCCTTTGTTTGCGTGTAGTGGATGTGGTTTTAAAGAATTACAGATGCGCAACTATAAACACTTATGTTTATCTCCTCATCTACAAGCATTTCGTTTTACTGTTTCATCTGCTTGATATCTTATTAAAAGCCTTCCTAACATCCAGAATGAAAAAAACATATCTGCTGGAGAACTGTTATTTGATTTTGCTGTAATATAACCATACAACTTCAACATGTTTACTGAATGAGCTTTAAAACAAAAAAAAAAAAACTGCCCCCTATGCAGGCTGCAGCAGACCATTCATTGGCTGCCACTGGTGTCTGTCATCTCAAATACCAGCTGCCACTCCTAATTATGCTAATGGGAGGTGCCAGTGCCCAAATACCCGATTCCAATGGAATTGCTTTTGCCATATCAGTATAATTCAGTATTGTATATTTGCTTAGGATGGCTAATGTACAAGGCCAAATAAGTGACAAAGCCTACTGAATGAAGCTTCTCGGTGAAGTCTTAATCTGCATGGGGTTATTGTATCTCTTCTACAATAGTATAGTTGTATGGTTATTTTAACTCAGAAGCAGACACTGTTGATTTTCAGTAAGATAATCCTCGCACATTTTTGCCAATATTCCCAGGGTGAAATTTAGGGGGTTGTCAATGAATTTGTCCCTCATTAACCTGGGAGAGGGGGACTCCTGAGGGGTTGTGGGAATCCTTTGTGTCTTGCTTTTAACAGCTAGTTGTTATTTATATTAAACTTGTGGGCTGCTCGTATGGGGTTCACAGGTAAATTGTGCATTGCTGCCTCGTTTAAGGATGGCTAATTAACCGAAGTTGGAACTAAGCCATGGTGTAGCTTAGTAGCTAAGACATTAAATAAAAATTTATATTGTTAGATTAGCTCCCTGTAAGGTTCATTTGCTTTACCTTAATAATATTCAAGGAAGGTGTGCTTCCTAAAGGTACACTTTGAAAGTTGAGCAGTAATCTGTGTCTGTGGACTACAACCACACTAGTGAAGTGATACTATTTTTGTTTTAGTTTTTAACCTTCGTTGGTTAGAAGGTTCAGGCCATTCTCTAAAAGACGTTCTTTTCCTACTTTATCTCCAGGTGCTTTTAGTTTCAGAAACCTAATGTCTGCGATTCAGGTGTGAGTTTTCGGTGAAGGCCGTAAGAGGTGTCTTTGTGGAGTATTTTAACTTCTTGTTAGTAGCAGGAAGTGAGTACTTTTATTGTCACTGGCCGGGAATCTAACACTTTCCTTAGCTGGGTACTTCATGGAGTGCCATTCGGCTTTGACGAGATTCGTCGTAAAATGAATTATTAGAGATGTGTCGTAAAATGAATTATTCTCTTTTTACTAATAATATTTTATTTCATACCATAATGTGAGTAGTTGCGTTGGCTGCCCTAAACACCAAAATCTAATCTGATGCCCTACATTATTATTATTAGTATTATTATTTCCCTCTCTCTCTCTGTCACACACAGTTAATAATCAATACCATACAAAAATTATACTGACCCTGACTCTTAAACCCTCATCATCTCCCTGGTCCTGCTAAGTGTGCAACAGTTACAATCTTACACAGATTCTTCACACAGAGGCAGGCATATGCTAACAAAATATTTACATACATACTTCTATATATATATATATATATATATATATATATATATATATGTATATATATATATATATATATATATATATATATATATATATATATATATATATATATATATATATATATATATATATATATATATATATATATATATATATATATATATATATATATATATATATATATATATATATATATATATATATATATATATATATATATATATATATATATGTATATATATATATACTACTGTCGTCCTCTACTGTACTGACACAGCACAGACTTTTCTTTCCTCAGAGAGTAGCAGGACATCGATCTAATAATGATTGTATGCACAAAAGGCTGCTATGATGATTATGAATTAAAAAAGAGAGTGTAACACACTGCTATCTGCTAAGTTCTCACCTGACCTAGGCTGGCTATCTAAATATTTCTGCTGTAGTCTGAAAGTTTTTACACTGTACACAGTGGTGACACACCCCCTAGTATTGCCTCTTGCTCTTCACGATGGAACTGGCTGCCTAGTGCTTAGGCTTAGCTAGCTTAAAATTTGCGCGCGATTATTTCCATTCCACACTGGTGAGTGGTGGAATAAGTGCACGCATGATGATTTAAGCCGTACTTAAAGGGGGGTACACAGGCAGCGCTAACTGCACTGCTAGGCTGCTGCAGCTGTAAGTGACAAGTGTCAAAGTCAAACTTATCAAACTTTCGTGTGTGTCATACTGTAAAGTAAGTCTTAGTCACAAAAAAATGTGGTTCTTTGCCCACCCCAAAGCTCTCTGGCATGGTTACACACAAATCAGGGTTGTTTTAAGTCAAATCATGATGTTGTTACGAGTCAGAGACTCCTGTGTAGTACATCTATAAGAAACAGTAGTATCTCTGCTTTCAACAATGGAAACCTTGACTTAGGCTTCACAAAAATGGTACCAATACCAATGTTTTTACCATGTTTGTAATAAGTGTGTGAAGCTCAGATGAACGGTGGTTATTACTTTACTTAGCTTAGCAGAATAAGTGTTTCACATAAGCATCTCTAGAATCCGTTTGTGTTTCTTGGAAAAAAAAAAACATACACGTATGCAATAATTGTTCCTGAGGTTTTTTACATAATTATTTGGAGCCAACAGCTTTCAGTTTTTTAAATGGGTAGAAAAATACTATTCCAGATGGAGACAAGGAGGTCAGTCTTTCTCATATTATCCATCACCGGCTGCTGCCTCAGCCTGCTGTCTCCTACTGTTAATGTGAGTGGGGTATGCGTATGCCGGCATCTGTATTCCTCCTTCAAATCAAAACTACACACACTAATCACACATGCGTTCTCTTTCTTACACACACACACTAGTCTCACGGCATCGGCAGTGGTGGCACAAAAAAAAAACCCGGACTTCACAAGTCCGGTTTTGATGAAATTTGTTAACCGGACAATTTGTCTGAAAAACAGACAGTCCGGTCAAATAACAGACAGCTGGCAACCGTAGGGGTTTTACAGGCATTTTTATAAACATCTTCTGAAGTTGGTAACAGAAGAGGAACCCCATCCTCAGTAAGATCAAAAACTCGGCTAATCTGGTGCAGCTCCAGACTTCTTACAGTGAAATACATCTCTAAACCTAGCTAGCAGCTTTGAAAAGATGCACACCTGCTTGGGTTTTTGAACCTGTTCACCTTCTGAAGATATATGTATTAATGTATATATGTATATATATATATATATATATATATATATATATATGGATATCATACATTACGACGAATGTTCATTACAGCGAAAATGAAATTCAGCATCTCACTTGTATGAAATGACACTCTGGCGAAAATTCACTACTACGAATGTGAGTAAATGTTCATTAGAATGAAAGTAAAATACAGCACCACACTAGTACAAAGTAACACTACTGAACATACATTCCTACGAATAACATTACATCGAATGTGTAATATATGTATTCATTTAATTGATTAACAATTAAACAAGTACTAAACAACATCATATGTTAAATATCGTCCACTTTTTGCATTCATCGTTCACCGGTGAACGAAAAACATGGCGAACACGGTAGCGTGCAGCCCAGGACTGATAGGAAAAACATACCAAACTATTAAATCAAGGAAAGGCAATGACTTGCTTGTAATTGAAGGATATATCTATTACCTGGAAAGGTGCAGCAAAACCAGAAAGTACTGGTGCTGCAAGCGCAAAATAACTGAACAGTGTTAGGTAGAGCAATTACAAGCAGTAGTACCTGTGGAGAAGAGTTAATAAAGATGGTACAACATAATCATTCCAGAGATCCCTTTGAAATTGAGAAGTACACTGTGTGTTATAACCTTAAGCAATGTGCATCAGTTTCAAATGATTCTACCTGCCTAATACTGGACGATGCGTTCGCATCCACATCACTTGAATTTGCACCGGTAATGCCTACTAGGACGGCAATGCAACAGCAATTAAGAAGAACCCGTGCAAAACTTAGAGGCAAGCAAGTGAAGCAAGCTCTGTCGTTGTTGGATGCTAGCTTGCATGATTTTCCACACAAAAGTGGTATATTTGTACAAAAAACATTATGCGACTCTAATCAAGAGAACATTGTAGTAATATTTAGTACTAAACAAAACCTTGTTGATTTATCCCAAGCCACAATTTGGCTAATGGATGGTACCTACTTTGTAAATAATAAGAATTGCAGACAGCTGCATACAATCCATGCATTTATAAAGTGTGGATCATACACTAAAAGCGTTCCATTGGTATACTGCCTAATGGCAAAGAAGTCATTGAAATCGTACAATTATCTCTGGAGTGGTTTATTATATTTAATATCAACAGAACAGCTGGAGTATCAAGTAACCTACATACTGTGCGACTTTGAAATTGCCA